>NC_034013.1:3975213-3990074 GCF_000346465.2 Prunus persica | reverse complement strand
CACCAGCAGCATACCCTGCACCTCCTCTTCACCCGCCCCACTTCCATACCCAGCACCCCCAGCAGCAGCACCACCGCCACCACCGCTACCTCCACCTCCACCCCCGCCATGTCCTCCACCAGAAGTTCCATATCCGGCACCACCGCCTTGTCCACTACCACCACCAACCCCCCCTATAGCAACATTAATCCTGCCTCCTAATAATTCTTCACTAGTGAAGAGGGCTCTAGTGGCAGAACAAATGCCTAAACTCAATATCACAAAGAAAATAACGCTACCAATCTTTTGGGGAGCCATGGGAGTGGTTCTAGCTACTTGAGTCCCGCTAGCTTATGTGTAGAATGCAAGAGAAAGTGGGTATATATAGAAATTTTTGTGTGGTAGGTTTCCAAAATATCGTCCACTAAGAGAGAGCGTGGATATTGAAAGGACATGCAAACTAAGGATAATTGTGGGCACCGACACATTCTCCAAAAGCACCCACTGTGTCTACTAATCTCACTCTTATACTAGTGTGTTCATGCTGTCTTCCACATATGATAATAATTTACTTCTCGAAAGCGGCATGCTACAAACTCGATCTCTGTCACACTAGACAAAAGAACGTGAAACGTTAATTTTATTTTCCTGTGTAATTACTAGTGTTTTGAGTATAATATTCTTCAATCATTTGCTATATAATATTTCCTTATTTTCCATATGATGCCTGCATTGTCATCAGCTTCTCTATTAGTGCAGTTAGTTTGGTAAGATCCATTATCGTTTGTATAGTTTTTAGTTTTATTTATGATAATTGGACACAAAAAGGTTCGTTAATGATAAAAACATGCAGGTACATATTTATCATTATTGATTTGCTTCTCAGACTATTGGATTATAGTTAGAGATGAGTCCAGATTCATCCTCATCCATCTTGATTTTTCTAGGTGGGAAATGATAATGTAGGACATTTTCACCTTCATCTATTCTCACACGTCTCCGCGCGTGTGGCGACATTTAAAGCCTAATATATGGACAACACATATTGGGTGACGTGGAGTGTAACATCCCAACCCAAATTAATTATTATTTAATTAAATTGTGAAATTACAATTTTGCCCTTGGGGTAGGGTCACGTTAGTCACTTTTCAATTTGTAAGGATTTTTGGGTTTGAGTTACACTGTTGCGTTGAGCTCATCAATACGAGTTTGTAGGCATGTAGTGGGCTCAAATCAGAGTTTTAACGAAGAAGTTATGGTCAATGGAAGTGTCGTGGCACAACCGTAATTTTTTCAAAGTCGAATTTTTAAAAACTAGGTTAGCGTTTTCTCTCTCTCTCTCTCTCTCTCTCTCTCTCTCTCTCTCTCCTCCCCCGATTCTCTCTCCTCCCTCTCGCATTGTCTCGATAGCTGAATTTTCAGGCGCTGTCCGGCCACTATTAGATGCCACAACCTCCAAAATCTTCCTTTCTTCCTCCTCTACACAACCCACCCAATTTCCATACTCGATTTCTAGCTGTGAAGAGACTAGAACGAGGGGAAAAATCCCAATTTTTCCGACTCCGGCAACTAAAATTGTCGAACCAGGTATGGTTTCTCATCCTCTCAATGTGTTCTAGATGTTTTGATGGTTTGTTTTGATCAATTTGATGCCGTGATAGTTCGATTAGGAACCCAGATTTTTCCCGACTTTGGCTGTGTTTTTCAGCCACTTCCTTGCCAAATTGAGGGTCAGCCGAGTTTAATTAGTTGCTCTACTAGTTGTCCCGACCCGATCACGTAAGTATAGGTATTGTTGGGTGATTTGAGAAATCTCAAGCCACCCACATGCTGCCGGCCAGTGTGGCGACTCATGGGCTTTGGCGTGGGGCCCATTGTATTCTAAAATGTTCTCTATGTCCTCCCGAGCATGACGGTATTCTCGAATTTGAATTTGGTTATCGTTTGGCAATCGAATGGATTTACGCCTATTAGGCGATATTCGGGTTCGATATGTTTGGACTGTTGGATCGGCTCCATTTCCAAGTATGTTGTTCTCTGTACCTCTAGAAACGTGTAGGAACTCACGAATCGAGAATCGGAGTCCCGGATATTTCGAATCAATAATTCAAAGGTTACATAAATTGGTGATCGGGCGATCGAGAGTGATCTGACCGCTCTATCGAGGCCAAACTTGCATAATGGGTTTAGTAGACTTGGTTGAACCCATAGGAACTTTTGGATCCGAAATCGGAGATCGTGGGCCCTGCGAGCTCGATTGACCAACATGGAAAGTTTGACCGCTCGGTTGACCGCGAGTCTTCTGAAGTCGTCTTATCCTTGAAAAAGTATTAGATTGAACTTAAGAACTCCCCGAAAGTCATGCTTACACTTTTGAGCATCGGGAACTAGAGTTTTGATTTTTCAAGTTCGGAGTTGGGTTCGATTTCCAAGTTAATCTTAGTATTCTCTCAATATGTTTTCAGGCACAACGAATCGCTCCAGACCATGTGTGAGTGGACATTTGTTTTATAAATGATTTTCCTGTTATGATGGTTTTATGAAATGTTTTATGAAATATTTTATGAATGAATTGTTTATGGTGTTTACTTTCTAAGCATTCGGTTTTGGTTTTAAATGATTTATATATAGTTTAATTGTGGTTTAGTATTTGAGATTCATATTAAATGTTTAGAAATGATTTAATTGTGGTTTAATGTTTCGGATTCAATTTGAGAACGATTTGGAAAGAATTATAAATGGTTTGAATGAAGATAGTGAATTTTGGGATTATTATATTGTCGTTATTTGCAGGTGTTAATTTGGGAAAAGTCCATTTTACAGGGGAGACTCCGCCAAAATTTCGGTAGAAGGTTCGATCCATTTTTTCTTAAAGTACGGGTGAGAGGTGTAAAGTTAATGGTGGGTCCGACATCGTTCGGGTGCCGAAATATGTAACAGGATTCAACACGAGTTTCGAGAGGAAAATCGGGTCGGGTCGTGTCATGGAGTGTTGGATTTGATGCAGAGATTAGAGAACAGGATAACAAGGAATTGTAACTCCTAACTAAGCTTTCAAACCCAAACACTAACCTTGATCCGACATGGTGACAATAGAGGATCTCAATAAACCATATTTACTTGATTTTCTTCCACAACATCTTTGATGCAGTGAAATTTTAGGGCAATGTGTTTTGCTCTGTTGTGATAAACAGGATTCTTGCTCATAGCAATAACAGATATGTTGTCACAAGGAATCATAGTAGCCAATTCTTGTTTCTCACCGAAATCCGCTATAATTCTCATCCATACTGCTTGAGAGTTGCAATTGAAGCTGATATCATACTTAGCTTCTGCAGTTGATAGTGCAACTGATTTCAGCTTGTTAGAAGTCCAAGAAAATACACCAATCCTAGTGTAAATGTATAACCAGATATGCTCTTCAACTCATCCACACTTCTTCCCCAATAACTATCACAAAACCCTATCAATAATTTGGCTCAACATTCCTTTCATACATTATACCAAAGTCAAGTGTATCTTGACTGTATCTTAGGATGCTTTTTGGAGCTCCATAGTGAATACGAGTTGGCTTGTGCATAAATATGGACAACAAGCTTGTAGCATACATTATATCTGGCCTAGTTGCTGTCAAATATAGGAATGGCAATGGGATGGTTCAGGGCCGAGTATGGCAATACAAAAGTCTATTAATATTTTCTTATTATTATTTTTTCGGCCAACTATCTAATAACATGTCATTCCACTATATGACATGCTTACTAATCAGGAATCTTGTTAAGCAAGAATTGGGTTAAACATGAATCAAAGTCATGCATTCTAATTAAGTTGTTTACTAGCTGTTACAAATGGGAATGAACAGTAAGATGGGACCCACATAAAATTTGGGACCCATCTTACTAAATTTGATTACTTTGTACATTGGAGTAAGGTGGAATTGGAAACACTCTCATTCCTTATATTCCCATTCCCCTTTAGGGCATGTTTACATATCAGTAATGGATATGGGAAGAAAGGGAATGATTTCCATTCCTGATTTCCCCCATGTTTACTTACAATCAGAAATGAAAAAAATGCATGGGTTCCACCTCAAAATCCTTAATCACATCCCCTCAAAACTAGGAATCAGATAAACTAGGGAGAGGTAGTTGATCCAACTCCAATTTTTTTTTTTCCCCTTTCTACCTTCCAAAAATACCCTTACCACTTTAAGATAATTCCAAAACATCCCAAGCCCTAAAAAAATAAAAACTCATGCAATTTTAATATTATCAATATTATGCTTAGGTTATTATTATTTGATTTTATTCAAATATTATTTGAAATTGGTTAGTTTAGCACCACAATATTGAGGAATATGGACATAAAATAAAAACTATCGACACTTGTTATGTTCTTTCATCCAAAAAGAAGAAATGAAACTTCGAAGCCTTTTGTGTTTTTTAAAAAAAAATCAATGGCCGTTTATTAATCACCGTTGGGAAAAGCAGAATTTTTCCCTTTTCACCTTGGTTGCTAGCTTCTACTTGTCTTATTATGCTTCTTATCACTCTGTCATATATGTGTTTTTCTTTCTATTATATTCCTTATATTATATACTAGTTTTTTCATCACTCGTTATATAGTATCTTATATTATTCAATTTGGTTTTCCACAAGTTATTTAAGTGAAAAATATATATTTATATGTGCAGGGAATTTAAGTAATCAAATTAATTTAGGTTCTTATTCATGAGAATTAGTAAACAATAACAATGGAATCAACTCCATTCATGTGCTGATTCTATACTATATGGTTAGTAAACAGCTTAATGAGAATGATTCTTCCCATACTGATGCCTAAATTCCTCGATTCCTTACTTCTTCCATGCTTGATAAGTAAACGACCCCTTAGTGTAAAATTGGGACTTTGATATGGTTTTATTCCGTTCTTCGTATTGGTGGTTACGTTTCTCTCTTCTTCTTTCTTTCCCTTTTTTTTTTCCCGCTTCTTCTCATTCTTCTTTGGCATCTATGTACGGTAGAGATCGGTGGCATTTGGCTATTACTGAGTCTAATTAGATTCCGGGATTTGGTGGTGGATTTGAATTTAACCCAAACCTAACCCCAATGTCATAAGCCCAAAATACGAATGTCAAATGACTTCTAAAACTAGGTATTTGAGAATATTAATCCTTTCTCTCCTAACTTTCTCTTCTCCTCTCATTTCTGTTTTTGGTACTGAGAAAGGGCATGAAAGTTTAGGAATTGTCGAGCCAGCTAATTAAGTTGTTATTACTTTTCTTATTTCATGTACCAATTGAAACATATTACATAACTTTAATGTGATAATGTTTAGTTTTTGCTGATTGAATATAATTAACTTTAAAAAAAAAATTCAATTGAAATTCTTCCAAGTGTCTCCTTCAGCGGAAGTCCATGGCTATTACTTGTGAACTTCACTGGTCTCATTATGATATCTTGGTATAATCCATTAACTTTACTGTGACATTAAATCAACACTTGATATTTCTGCCAACCCTTTTTTTATTTTTTCAAAAGTCAAATTAAGTTTTTCTGTTTCTTTTCTCAACCAAACAAAAAACACCTAAGAGGGGAAACAAGAAACAAGTCACAAGGACAAAACAAAGCAAAACCAAGGAGGCATATGCAGGCCGAACAACAAAGTAACATCAATCTACATCTGGGAGTCCCACTCCACAAATGGTTCGAAGGAGAGAAGGGCTTGGGACAGCCAAAGTGAGAGAAGCATCATTGGAGAGACTTTGTTGTCAAACCCTAAAAACACTATTGATTGTGGGTGACAGTAGAAAGATAATTTGCCTATATGAGCAGAAGACCACTCATGTTAGGCTCATTCAATTCAAAGTCTGATCACCTCTCTCATATGGAAATAGTTTGATCACAATTGAACTTCTTCTTTTTTCATTGTTTTATTCAGGGACGGATGCACATATTGTGCTCCCATATGGAAAGAGTTTTGACTTTTAAATATCATGTAGTCTTGATAAATAAGTTTATTTGAGGGACACTCTTTGTAGGGTCCATTTTGGATTGTATTTTACTAATTTCAACATCATTTTTGTAGATAATCATTCAAAGATCATCTCTACAAAAAATCACTTGAATTCGATATCATTTGACCACTTAATTGTGTTATTGAAATTTTAGTTCTTTCTTGAAGCACCGTGTTCATTGAATTTCTATGATACAATTGGATGTTGAAACGATTTCTGATTTGTCTAATTTTTTGCAAAGATGATCTATGAATATAGACTTAAAAAATAGACGGTTTGGATCGTATGGATCCCTCAATAGAAGGAGACTGTGTATATATATATATATATATACAGAGAGCTTCCATTGAAGGATCCCTCAAATTAGCTTATTTGAGGGACACCCTTGTATGGCCCACTCTGTATTGTATTTCACTAATCCAAACTGTCTACTTTGTAGATACTCATCAAATATCATCTCTACAAAAGATCACTTGAATCCGATATCGTTCGACCACTCAATTGAGTTATTGAAATTTTAGTACTTTCTTGAAGCACCATATTCATTGATTTTGTAGGACATAATTGGATGTCGAAACGGTTTCCGATTTGATTTTTTTTTTTATGAGGATGATCTATGAATGTAGACTTAAAAAATAGATGGTTTGGATTGTTGAAAAATAGAGTACATATATCAAATAGCCACTTGAAATAATAATTAGTGATTTTAATTATTTGAAGTCTCGAAGGGTAAAACTTAAATATAGTTTTATTTTGTATTTGTATTGCATGTTTATTTATTTTTGTATTTTTTTTACTAGTTTCTATCTTATATATTACATGCATTTTGAGAGGTACAAATCATTATGTCCCCCTGACTAGGTGTATCATATTTTTTTATCATTGAAATTCACTTGTATCATCGAATTTCTTTGTAAAGTAAATTCAGTCCAGTCCATTTTGAAATCCTCATTCCATTCTTGGTTTGATTTAATAATTGTTTTTCATGATATTTAAATTAAGGACCTCAAGTACAAGTCTTTCTACAAAGGAGTCATGGGATTTTACATTTTTATTTACTCTACAAAGTCAAACCTATGGTAAATATTCAGTTATGCTCATATATTTATTATTCTCAAATATGGAGGTATTTGTAAAGAAGTACAACCCTAAATAAAATAGGAAATAAATCTAAATTTACAATAAGAAATAAATCTCAATTATAATAGGACTAGATAAATAGGTAAGTAATCAAAATCCTAACATAGTAAGGAATCAAAATCCTAACTAAGTAAGGACTCGCCAACACTCCCCCTCAAGTTGGGACAAAGATATTTCGCATGTCCAACTTGACAAGCGAGTCATAAAACACCATACTCGACATTAACCAATCGAACAACTGTAAAGAAGGCCTTGTCATAAACCACGAGTGAAACAACTAGCAAACCCTAACAAATAAGGCATATAGAAGAACACTTAAAAGCAAAATACATAAACCTTGTGAGCACGGTAGTAAGTAAGGCAGAACACAGATACCCTGTGAGCACGACAATAGGTAAGGCAGAACACAGAAGTCCTGTGAGCACGACAGTAGATAACAGAATACAAAACCCTTGTGAGCACGGCAATAAGTAGAGCAGAACATAAAAACCCTGTGAGCATGATAGTAGGTAAGGTAAAACATAGCAACATCATTGGCAATTAGGCCTAGGCACGGTTCGGTTCGGCCCGATTTTTAGGCAAAATTGAAACCAAAATAGATACTATTCACTGATCCGGTCCGGTTTGAATTTTAACAAAAATGCCAAAGAAAACCAAACCAACTCGGACCAGTTTAGGTCCGGTTTGGTTTCGGTTTTTCATGCTTTGAATCAGCTCTTTAGCCTAACTGACATTTTTACACAAAGCAAAGTGAATCGCCAAATCCATATAAGAAAAACCATATCTGAAAATTAAAAGATACAAAAAAAAAAAAAAAACTATCTAGCAAACAGATCCAATCGATGCACCAAAGGAGAGTAAGGAACAAAAAGAGATATCAAACAAAGAAGAGAGGAGAAGAAGAGAAGAAGAAATAAAGATCTGGTGAGAAATAAAACAAAGAAATAAAAAAACGAAAAAAATAAGAGAAAAAGAGGAAGAAATAATCAATGAGAAAGAATAAATGAGATGAGAGGAGATAAAAGAAAGAATCGGAGCAAGAAGAAAGGAAGAAAGAATCGGTGAGCAAGAAGAGAGGAAAGAAATACCGAGAGAGAAAGAAGAAGCCAGAGAAAAGTGAGAGAATACAGAGAACTTAGAGAAGAGAGAGAAACGAGTGGAATAAACAAAAATGTTTTGTTTATGGGTATTGACTATTGAGACCTCAAAAAGTCTAAAAGATTTCATTAAAAAAAATAAAAAAGAGCCGTTGTCTTCTCTCTGCCGACATCAACATCATGAATGCCCACCTAACTTGCTTTTTAATCACGTCTCTCTGCTCATGGTTTCCAAGTTGAGCATTAAAATAGTATATATATATATATATATATATAAATTAATTTTATTGGAACGGTTCTTCATGGTGGAAAATCGAGATCGAAAAAGGTCTGAATCGGTCCGGTTTGGATTTGTCTTGATTTTTGTATTTTTCGGTCAACACGATTTTTTTGGATTTTTTGGATTTGATTTGGTTCGGTTTTGTGATTTTGCGGTTCCAATGCCCTCCCCTATTGGCAATTACCATAGCAACGGAAAGCGAAGCAAATAAAGGCAACATCAACAGCGGGCAACATCAACGCGGCAACATTAACCACAACAATGACAACGATAACAGCAGCCAAAGTGAAAGAGAATTCCTCCATATATACTTTACCTAATTCACATAGACACAACTTCTCTTCTCTCCCCTTCTCCCTGTAAAGAGAAGGGGTCATCGGAGTCAAGAAATATGCAATATCTTCTTGGGAAAGAAAAATAGATCTTTTTCACTCCTCCTCCTCCCCCCCCTCCCTTTGAAGAGGAGGGGAGGAGAAAACTTAAATTGGAAGGAGAACGCAAACACAGGTCACAAGAAAACCTAGGCTCTTATACCATGTCAAACAAAGGAGGGCAAATAGTCAGTTATGCTCGTATATGCTCATATATTTATTCTTCTCCAATATGAAGACATTTATAAAGAAGTACAACCCTAAATAAAATGGAAAATAAATCCAAATTACAATAGAAAATAAATATAAATTATAATAAGAATAAATCTCAATTATAATAGGACTAGATAAATGGGTAAGTAATCAAAATCCTAACATAGTAAGGAATCAAAATCCTAACTAAGTAAGAACTCGCTAACACACAATACACAATCCACAAGAAGCTAGATATGCCCACAAGAAAACAACGGTAAATATTGGCTGCTAAGCTTTTTTTTCATTTCATTGGTTTACCTCTTCAACTAGTCTCTCTTTGGTTCCACTTCAAGAATTCAGCCAAACAATCATTGTCATCCAAATGCACCCGCTGCGGAATTTATAACGATAACAATTAGTATTGGTAACATTCATAAATATTATTATGAAGAAGAAGAATTCATATTAATTAATTATCAATAGATACAACCTTTGGGATTCATAATATACTCAAAATTATATTAATCCTCTTGTACCCACATTTATCTTAGTTTTTTTAGGCCAAAAGTCACTTTTGTTTCCTGTAGTTTGACACTTCAATCACTTTTGACCTTGTAGTTTCAATTCCGTTAATTTTGCTAGTATAGTTTCATATTTGTAGCAATTTAAGGACAATCATAATTTCTGTCAAATTATTCTTAACTTCTGTTATCTATTCAGGGGTATTTTGGTCCAAACTTGCATCCCTTCCCTAACAAGCCAACACTCAAGAACAGTACCACCAAACCCCAACTAGCCACCATACCCCTGTAACTAACTGCCACCACAGCCTCCCAAGGCCGCCCCAACCCCATGATATCATGGACTCATGGATCTATCTGTATTTAACAATTTGTGCTAGAAAAGTAGTGAATGTTAAAATAAATAAATAAAGTAACAATAACACAATCAACAATTGAACAAAAACATAAGGAACCCAAAACATAATTGGGCTAAAATCAAATGGGCAATGGGTCTCCACAACCTCCACCAAAAGTCCCACTTCCAATCTCTCCTAAATTTGCCTTCTCTCTCCCAACTCGATCTCGTACGTGTTGCTTGGAGACGTCAGTCGATCTTAGGGAAACTATTGGAACATAACTCTCGGCTTTCTAGCTTATGCCTTGTGCATTTGTTGGGGTTGGGGTAGCCCTGGGAGGCTGTGTGGGCGTTCAATTACAAGGTGTGGTGGCTAGCTGGGTTTGGGTAGGGACTGCTCGTGACTGTTGGTGGGTTGTGGGAAGGGATGCAAGTTAATAAATAACAAAAGTTAGAATAATTTAATGAAAATTAGAATGGTCCTTAAATTGCTACAATTATGAAACTACAATGACAAAATTGACGGAATTGAAATTACAAGGTCAAAAATGGTTAAAGTGCTAAACTACAGGGACCAAAAGTGACTTTTGACCGAGTTTTTTTTCCCCTTATTAATACTAATAATAATTTAATATAGGTAAGAAGATGTGAAGCTTTTGGTGACAAAGAAGTAGTAAAGATAATTTCAAGGAGCATAACCACCGCTCTCACCACCACCTTGTCCCCAATATGCAGCTCCATAAGCTCCTTCATAGCCGCTGCCACCACCAAAAACGCCTCCGGCTACACCACCTGCATAGCCACCACTAGCTCCACCTCCAACCCCACCACCACTTGCTCCTCCAGTAGCATAACTTCCAACAGCACCACCACCATGTCCGCCGCCTCCTCCGGCTACACCACCATTTTCGCCGCCTCCAATGGCACCAGCACCAAGTTTGCCATCGGCACCACCACCAAGTTTGCCATCGGCACCACCACCATGTTTGTTACCTCCAATGGTACTAGCACCATGTCCGCCGCCTCCTCCAGCACCACCACCATGTCCGCTGCCTCCTCCATAGCCTTCGCCATGTTTGCTACTAGCACCATGGCCTCCGCCCTCACCACCACCTCGTCCTCCATATGCACCTCCATGAGCTCCTCCATAGCTGCTGCCACCACCGGAACCTCCTCCTCCCCCTGCACCACCTGCATAGCCACCACTAGCTCCACCTCCAACTCCTCCACCACTTGCTCCTCCAGCAGCATAACCTTCTCTAGCACTACCACCATGTCCTCCGCCTCCACCATAGCCTTTGCCATGTTTTCCACCAGCACCATGTTTGCCACTGGCACCATCATCATGTTCGCCGCCTCCAATGGCACTAGCACCATGTTTGCCACTAGCCCCATGTTTACCATCAACACCACCACCATGTTCGTCGCCTCCAATGGCACTAGCACCATGTTTGCCACCATCACCATGTTTGCCATCGGCACCACCACCATGCTCACCGCCTCCAATGGCACTAGCACCATGTTTGCCACCAGCACCATGTTTGCTATCGGCACCACCACCATGTTCGTTGCCTCCAATGGCACCAGCGCCATGTTTGCCACTAGCACCGTGTCCGCCACCTCCACCTCCAGCTCCTCCACCACTTGCTCCTCCAGCAGTATAACCTCCTCCGGCACCACTACCATGTCCACTGCCTCTTCCATAGCCTTCGCCATGTTTTCCACCAGCACCATATTTGCCACCGGCACCACCACCTTGTTTGTCACCTCCAATGACACCAGCACCATGTTTGCCACCAACACTATGTCCGCTGCCTCCTCTGGCACCACCTCCTCCTACACCACCTGTATAGCCACCACTAGCTCCACCTTCAGCTCCTCCACCACTTGCTCCTCCAGCAGCATAGCCTCCTCCGGCACCAGCACCATGTCCGCCTCCTCCTCCATAACCTTTGTCATGTTTTCCACTAGCACCATGACTGCCACCGGCACCACCACCTTCTCCACCTCTGTAACCACTGCCATGTTTTCCAGCATAACCAGAGCCACCGCCACCGCTATTACCCCGACCATCGCCACTCACTCCATGTTCACCACCAACACCATAACTGGCACCACCTCCTTCACCACTCCCACTTCCATGTCTTTCAGTGCCCCCACCACCATCAACACCACCACTACCGCCGCCACCACCACCACCATGTCCACCAGCACCTCCGTAGGCAACACCACCTCCTTTTCCACCACCACTACCACCTCCATAGCTAGGAGCACCATGTTCTCCTATCGCTCCATAATCCTCATCACTTCCTGCACCTCCTACGCCACCATATCCCCAAACACCACCATAACTTGCAGCACCACCAAATCTATACTCCGATCCACCACCACCACCGACGACATGGCCTGCACCATAGCTGACAACAGGAGCATGGGCAGGCTCTTTATAATGTAGGATTGTTCTGGCTGCAGAACATATCCCTATACCTAATAACATAAAGAAGACAAAACTATGAGTGTTTTGAGTAGTCATTGAAATAATGTAGTTGAATCCACAACAATGGAGTAGAATGCAAGAGAAGTGAAGGTATATATAGGAGTAGGAAAGGGTGGTTGAAGCACATATGCAGAAGAGAATTTGAGGTGTTTCAAAAAAAGTGGCTGAATGCTAGAACAAATCATAAATAGAAATAGAGGAGAGCTTGTGTTTGGTAGTCTTGCTGCTACGTGTTGGTTTCAGACTATTTTTAGGGTTCTTTCAAATTATTAGTGGCTACGAATTTGCATGAAATAATTAATAGATAATAAGAAGCTGCATGCTAATTTAATTTTTAAATAATCACCGTCATCTATAATCCGAATCATTGACTTAATTAGCATTATATGTATATAAGTGGAGTGGGTTAAATTAAGTATAATCTTAATTAGCAGTTGATTAATTATTATGTATAGTCATGTTTAAGAATGAGAATGCCATAATGCCAACTTCACAAGTGCCTGTTATGATTCGTCTCTCCTCCTCTCCTCACATATATTGGTCTTTTGGTTTAGAAAATTCTTTAGATGTAACGTTCAATTTTAGCAATCCAAAGAATGACAAAAAAAAAAAAAAAAACTCAACAGTTTGCTTTCCATTGTTTAAAAATCACTGTAGCGGCATTGACATGGTTTTGGCGTCGGTATAATTGTTCTGCTTAAAAAAGAAATTATTCAAAAATATTTTACGCATCAGTAAATTATATCATCGATGCTAAAGTATAATCAACAGCATCGGTAGAAAACCCTTAAAATTTATGCTGATGCCTTTATACCCCTTTAGTCTTATTAATTATAAAATCGATGCCTAAAATACTAACAGCATTGGTTTTTAGATTTGTCGATGCTTATGTGATGCAGTGTAGAGTAAAATTTGGCATAGTGTCTCATCAATTAGTATAATATGTGGGTCTTTACTTTTATTGATTAAATTATATATATATATATATGTATTAGGTAAATGTTCACAAGGAAAGAATTCAAATTTTAAATTATGAAATTCAATTACAATGAAAGAATGCATTAAATTTGGATTTTAAAAAAAAAAAAAAAAAAAAAAACCACCCACGACGGAAAACGAGAAACAAGTCACATTAAGGCCAAAACAAAGCAAAGTCAAGGAGCCATGCGCGCCAAACGAAGAAATAAAGAAACATCAATCTACATCAGGGTGTCTCCACTCCAAAAAAAGGTTTAAAGAAGAGAAGGCTTGGGATTTGCGGCTACGAATTTGCATTTGATAGTTTAATTGGAGAGGGTTGCTGTCAACCCTAAAAACACTATCATTTCTTTTTCTCCGCGAAGAACAGGTAGCCAGCAAAAGGCCAATTTTGTGGGTGACAGTAGAAAGATAATTGTTAGGCTCACTGACTCAATTCAAAGTCATTACTAGCATTAGCACGGATCACCTCTCTCAACCCACAAAATCCACAAGAAAATAATGGTAAATACTGAACTGTTACGCTTTGGTATTATGATTTTTTTTTCATTTCAATGGTTTACCAAGCTTTCTTTTCTTTATTTTTTCCCCTCTTTTTTTGTTTTTTTGGCTTTCTCTCTTTGGTTGCCCTTCTAGAATTCAACCAAACAATTATTTATGTTTACTAGCTATTTGAGAAACAACAATCATTGTTATTCAAATGCCCGCAGCACAATGGTACGTAACATTCATAAATATATCATGAAGAACTAATCATCAATAGATACAATCTTTCGGAGCATACAATTGGGATTCTTCATATACTCAAAGTTATAATAATCCTCTTGTACCCACATTTATCTTAGTTTTTTTAGGCCAAAAGTCACTTTTGTTTCCTGTAGTTTGACACTTCAATCACTTTTGACCTTGTAGTTTCAATTCCGTTAATTTTGCTAGTATAGTTTCATATTTGTAGCAATTTAAGGACAATCATAATTTCTGTCAAATTATTCTTAACTTCTGTTATCTATTCAGGGGTATTTTGGTCCAAACTTGCATCCCTTCCCTAACAAGCCAACACTCAAGAACAGTACCACCAAACCCCAACTAGCCACCATACCCCTGTAACTAACTGCCACCACAGCCTCCCAAGGCCGCCCCAACCCCATGATATCATGGACTCATGGATCTATCTGTATTTAACAATTTGTGCTAGAAAAGTAGTGAATGTTAAAATAAATAAATAAAGTAACAAATAACACAATCAACAATTGAACAAAAACATAAGGGAACCCCAAAACATAAATTGGGCTAAAAATCAAATGGGCAATGGGTCTCCACAACCTCCACCAAAAATTCCCACTTCCCAATCTCTCCTAAATTGCCTTCTCTCTCCACTCGATCTCGTACGTGTTGCTTGGAAAACGTCAATCGATCTTAAGGAAACTATTGGAACATAACTCTCGCTTTA
>NC_034013.1:3966854-3973079 GCF_000346465.2 Prunus persica | reverse complement strand
CACCTCCATAGCCAGTAGCACCATGGTCTCTTATGTCCATAACCCCCACCACTTCTGCACTCCTCCGCCACCATATCCCCCAACACCACCATAACCCGCAGCACCACCACCTCCATAACCCGATCCACCACCGCTGCCACCGCCGCCGCCACCGCCGCCGCCACCATGGCCTGCGCCATAGCCGACAGCAGGAACATGGACGGGCTCTTCATAATGTAGGAGTGTTCTGGCTGCAGAACATATCCCTATACCCAATAACACAAAGAAGACAAAACTGTGAGTGTTTTGAATAGTCATTGAAGTAATGCAGTTGAATCCACAACAATGGAGTAGAATGCAAGAGAGGTGAAGGTATATATAGGAATGGGAAAAGGTGGACTGAGCACAAGGTGGTTGAAGCACATGCAGAAGAGAATTTGAGGTGTTCCAGTAAAAACTATACACTCACTTACTACACTAGTGTACATATCCACTAGTGTGCTTTTGCTGTCTCCCACGTATACATTGATATGATATTGTTACGCAATCAAGCCATTTTGTTAAGCTAGTTATATGGCATATTAAACGTCATCAAATATGGCATAAAGCTGGCTATAAGTGTCACTGAAATTTTTTATGCGTTATTTTTTATTAAAAAGAAAAAGCAAGCCATATATGTTCAAATAATGGGTTGCTAATGTTCGCCAAAAAAGAGGTTGAATGCTAAAACAAATTTATCCATGGGGCTGCAACGCGTTGGTTTCAGGCTATTTTTATTCTTCTTTCAAAGTATTAGTGGATACGGATTTTAAAAGGAATAATTAGTAGATAATGAGAAGCTACATTTTCATTCTTGGCATTTAGATTTGCTTCTTAGTGGTGACCTATACATTGATGGGAAAAAGACAGATCGAGCAGGTTAGAAGAGAAAACATAGAGGAAAAGGGAACTGAAAGAAAAAACATGGCAAATTGAATCTAAAGCTTTTTCTCTTCTATAACGGAAATCCTAAAACGTACTGTAATTTCTGACCAGAAAACACGATTCTATTACCAGTAAGGGAACAATATAAAATGTATGCTTCAATCATATTACCTTGGAAACAATATAAGGTCGTAATCTTTTATGTTTTATGTTTGTTAAAACCAAACTAACTGTAATGCTATTTTGGGTTTAGAGTTAATTAATCTGTTCGTCTGTTTTATTGTCCTCATTATGTGCTTGATGTATTTTAGTTATAGTTTTGATATATGTGATATTAGGAGATAGAAGATTCGAACATAGGAACTCGAGGTGCAATACAACTATTATATTTTGTATTTGTGAAAAACTGAAGTGATTGGAATAGTAATTGCACTTAGAGTTGACCATTTAGCCTGTTATATTTTTATATATATATGGGCTTGATGTACCTTATCTATACTTTATTATATAGGATATGGTTATGGACTATAGATTATGCGACAGGATTTACATTAAAATGGACCTGCACGTATAAATATATAATTGTAGTTAATTGGGAGGTCCCTACTCCCACTGTGACCTATCACTTATTTAAACCTTCCAATTACACTTGATATATATAGGGGAGAGAGAGAGAGAGAGAGAGAGAGAGAGAGAGAGAGAGAGAGAGAGAGAGAGAGAGCATAAGACTTCTATAGCTTTGTAGCGAGGTAATCAAATAATTCGATGCTTATGGTTCTACATGCTTATTTAATGACCATAATTATTTTATAAATTACTTACGTCTGGCCTCTACATTTGCGCATATGTATTTAGAAAAATAAAGCCAATGTACTTAATCCATAAAAACACTCCCCCTGTTAACTCACTCTCAATTTCCATTACAATCGCTTCATTGGAAGGACCTCAAAATAACTTTATTAATAATGAGCATGCATATGTAGGTTAGGTAAGTTGGCATGGGCCGAGAACCCGTCGAATTGCATCCAAGTTTGAGTCCCTCTCTCTGTAAATTAGAATAATTTAGAGTAATTTAAACTATCGATTGTATTAAAAAAATAATGAGGGGAGGTATTTCGGGTCACACTCTACATTCTAGTCCATAATCTGAACCATTTATTTAAGCCTCTATGAAACCAGTATATCATAAATGTGGAGTGGGTTAAATTAAGAATTATCTTAGCAGTTGATTGATTATTATGTATATGCATGTTAATCATTCAAACACTGGGGACCTTGAAATGGCCTCCTAGCTAGTTTTCTTCTAGAAGTTCCAAAAGATGATAAATTGTAGAGAGCTGAAGCTAAAAGTGATGAAAGATTCAAATTTATATGAATGCCATTATGTCAGTGCACAAGCTGGCTAGCCACCACCTTCCCAAGTGCCTGTTATGATTTCGTCCTTCCTCCCTCACATGTCTTCATCGTTTGGTCACCGTTCAACCAAGCAATGAGCAGCATGAAGCGATTGTTATTACTTTTACATAATGACCATGTACGTGACATTTTTCGATGCGACGTCCAATCTTATCATACCATAGAAAGAAACAAAGAAAGCATTCTTTTGGGAAGTTAGAAAACCCTACCAGCACTGAATAGCATACGACTTTCATTGAGGGAAAAGTGAAGAAAAAAAATCTCAACAGCTTGCATTTTGTCGTTGTGGGGATTACTGTAGATCAAAAAAATAGTACGAGTCGACTATGCGTTCTAGGTTTTGAGCTGGGGCCACGTTCCCATTCGTTTAATTTTCAGACCATAAATATTTCGTGCAATACTAACACCATCAAATCCATTCGTTGGATATGCGTTTTTTTCAAAAACACGCAATAGTGTTAACTATATGGGGAGGGAGATTTCTCATATACACTATCAAGGTGCCATGGCTATGGGGGTAATATTTCGTGCAATACTAACATCATCAAATCCATTCGCTAGATATGCGTTTTTTTCAAAAACACGCAATAGTGTAAACTATATGGGGAGGGAGATTTCTCACATACACTATCAAGGTGCCATGGCCATGGAAGTTCGAACCTTACACCACTAGTCTTCAAATCAAGGCCATTATTCACTGGGCTAGAATCTATTGGCAAAATTAATTAATTAGAAATTCGGTAGATAATGTGAAGTGGATTCAAACATTGCCTTGTTTTTTGGTGAAAAGATTTGGTGTTCCTAACCCTACTACTCCTATAGATTATTCCATGAAATTTTGTTTGACAATTTTTGTCGGTGTATGTACTTTGATGTGATTTTAAAGCTAAAGTATAATGTGCATTAGCTGAGTGCTGGCAGATTAAAACCACCACCAATGTAATGGTTTACAATGCATATGAGGATCATTGCCGTCCCATGTTCTCCAGATCGAAGACCTGATTGAGAGAAGCTCCAATTTCTATCTATCTAATTAAAGCTTCAATGACACAAGCTGTGCCGCATATGTTAGTAGGTATATAGTGGGCGATCACATGCTATGACGCTAGGGCAACCTTCTCTACCTAAGCCTCTTACTGTAGATGGGACCAATCCATCTCACTTTGCTTCCCCTAGTGGAGAGAGTCTTTTATTCTTCACGCTTGTTGCTCTTGTGGTTTGGTTGGCTGGTTGCAACCTTCTTCTGTGTACAACATCATTCTGACGCATCAAAATCTTCTATATATCTTCTATAATTAATTAATATATGAAGAAAAAAAAAAGTTTGTTTTAGTAGGGCCTATGTTGGGATCCTCCCTCTAGTTAGATTTTTGTACCATCGATAGTCTAAATTACTATAAATTACTAATTTATAGAGATGGGATTTGAACTTGAGTGCAAAGGAGATGAACTTATTGTCCTGATCAACTAACCTAACCCACATATGCTTCTAGACGCCTATGCTAGTTGCAACCTTCTTCAACATCATTCTGACGCATCAAAATCTTCTATATATCTTCGATAAGTAATTAATATATGAAAAAAAAAAAAAAGAGTTTGTTTTATTAGGCTCCTATGCTGGGATCCTCCCTCTTAGTTAGCTTTTTGTATAATCGATAGTATAAATCCAAATTAGATACACCCGGATTTTTAAAAAAAAATTTAAACGCTCTAGAATCCTAATTGAGTACACCCCGCCTAAATTACTCTAAATAATCTTACTTATAGAGTTAGGATTCGAACTTGAGTGCAAAGGGGCAAACTCTCTGCCTTGATCAACTAGACTGCTCGTTGCAACCTTCTTCCACATCATTCTGACGTATGAAAATTAAGTTTTTATTTTATTATTTTTTGAGGAAAAATAATAAGTTTGTTACATTGGGCGCCTATGCTGGGATCCTCCCTCCTAGTTAGCTTCTAGGTAACAGAGTCAACAACAGCATCAACTTTTGGATGACGATGATAATCAAATTAATTTGAAATCTTAGAAACAGCCCACATCCTCTGATTGAAAAACGACCTTCCGAAGGCCCAAAATCCGCAATTTCAATTTCAATAGAATCCAAAGAAAAGAGTCCTCTGACATCAAAACTTGGATTTATGTTCTGCAGTTTTAAGGTCGTTTGTAAGAGCTATTATCTTAGTTTGGAAGAAAAGATATACATCGGGCAACCACAAAACTGAAAGGCCGTGCCAAAAATCTTATGTCATATATATCATGGAGGAAACCATGAGACTCCAACCAAATCATTTTCCAACAACAATCGTACATGTTATAGATATATTATATGTATTTTACTATGCGAGTTTGTTTCTTTGTGAGAGATTGTAATTGGAAGAAGACCTTTTTGATTATTTTTTATACGGAAGAAAACCTTGTTTTCTAGATAGTTTTGATAAGCTCCTCATGAATTAAGTATTTTTATATAAGATGAATTATGTATTGAGCCTTGGTTAAAAACTATGATTTGATACCTTGCACATTTGTGCTCACTGGGATTAGGCCTGAAAATAAATTTGATCATCGAAATTCTCAATTTCGTCATCACACTTTAAGTCATTAATAAATCAAGTTCAATTGGATGTTGCGTGCGTGCAGGGTCAAGATCGCCCTTTCACCACAGCCCGATCAAAACCCCTCAATAGATCGATATGGGTTAAGTTTGTAGGAGTGAAAAATTAAGGATACAAAATTGGGAAATTAGAGGGCTGCAAATTTTTTTTTGAAGGAAAAGGTATTCAAGCTCTCCCATAACCAAAAGGACTAGCCAGGCCACGTCATTGCTTCTCCATGGTGGGTTTGACCAAAAAAACCAGACCCTTGTGCTTCCATTCTCTCAATGACATCTTTTGGGATGCCATGGTTCACCACCTTAGAGCACCTCCACTCCAAAGGACAAGGGCAAGGCAAAGGCAGGCAAGGTTTGATACTATTCACGTGAAAATGTCAATCTTGCCTTTTTTTGTTCCACCCCAAATGGCAAGGGCAAGGGCAAGGGCAATTACTATTTATTTTATATTTTTTATACTTAAACCATTAATCTTGGCATGAGAAGTGAAAAATAGGACTAGGTATTTATATATATAAAAAGTCTGAAAATTTTGGCATTTTAAAAAAAAAAAAAAAAATTAGTTACTAACGTCAGCAAACCCAGGCAAGAGCCTAGGCAAGATTTGCTTTTGGGCCTGCCCAGGCTTGTGGACTCCATCAACTGCTTGGTCTTGCTTTTGTGCGCTGGAGCCAAAAGCTGGGCCTAGGCCACCTGCTACTCGGGCAAACCAGCAGCGGTCGAGGTGCTCTTAGAGCATGTTTAGCACAGGGCCTTTTGCCAAGGCAAGAGGCCCCTTTGCTTGGTTTTGGACCTCTAGCGCAGAAGAAGCAGCTCGGGCAAGCCCAAGGGCAGATCTTGCCTGGGCTTAGTCCAAAGGCGTTGACGCCAGCGAGCAAAAAAAAATTCAAAAAAATCGAAAAAAAAATTCAATTTTTTTTATAAAAGAAAATACCAAAAAAATTATGGATGTTTTTCCTATAAATACATAACAAGTTTATATTTTGTTGCATATTCTTTTTTTTTCTTGCCCTTACCCTAATCTTTTGGGGTGGAACCAAAAAAGACAAGACTGCCACTATTCATGTGAATAGTAGCAGCACTTGCCTTATCTTCATCTTCTTGATTCGTATTGGTGAAGGTTGGGACATTTTTGCAGCCCTAATTTTTTACTCTCCTACAACTTAACTCTGATCGAACTACTGATGGGGGTTTTCGATACCTGCACTAAACTAAGGGCAAAGGGGATTGGGGAAATTAATGCGCACCATTACCGGATTGGTTAAAAGTGGTGAACCATTTGCCTCCCTTTTATAAA
>NC_034013.1:3953864-3966754 GCF_000346465.2 Prunus persica | reverse complement strand
GGAAAAAAAAATTCAATTTTTTTTATAAAAGAAATACCAAAAAAATATGGATGTTTTTCCTATAAATACATACAAGTTTATAATTTTGTTGCATATTCTTTTTTTTTCTTGCCCTTACCCTAATCTTTTGGGGTGGAACCAAAAAAGACAAGACTGCCACTATTCATGTGAATAGTAGCAGCACTTGCCTTATCTTCATCTTCTTGATTCGTATTGGTGAAGGTTGGGACATTTTTGCAGCCCTAATTTTTTACTCTCCTACAAACTTAACTCTGATCGAACTACTGATGGGTTTTGATAGCTGCACTAGACTAGGGCGAAAGGGGATTGGGAAATTAATGGAACAGTACGGATGGTTAAAAGTGGTGAACAGATTTGCATCCTTTTTAAAAGTCTCTATTTCCTTATCTCTATCTACATTAAAAAAATTATATATATCAACTATGAGCCACACAAATTGGGGACTCGATTATTGTAGGAAGATGACAATTTCATGTGTATCAACAGTTGTATCCTTATAAACAAAATTGTTTTGTCTTCACAATCAATGGTTTCTTGACATTTCAACTGGCCTTACATAGATAGAAAGGTCCATAGCTCATTAAGACGAACAAGAAGATCAAAGAAGTCCAACAAATTCAGGAAAATGGAGACTCAGAGCAGTGGCGAGCAATCAGTCAGGTTTCATTCCTCTCACTACATGAATAATAAGAGAAGAAGAAGATGCTAAAGTTGTGTTTATGTTGTACTGACAATTCAATGGTTGTTTTAGATGCACTGTGCCATTCAATTCCATTGATCATACTTAAATTAACTGCCTCAAATTTGTGCAGGTCTGTTGCAGCAGCCGGAGGCAACTCTAGCATCAGCAAGGCATTTTGTAGGTGTGGCGAAGGGTGGAAATGTGTCATCACTAGGACCGAAGGACCAGATGCCGGCAAGGCCTTCTTCAACTGCGGTGACAATTGCACTTGTGTTATGTACGTCAATCAGCACACAAATAAACCAGTCTAAGTTATTAATAACAATAAGCATCGCTTTCACCAATTGCTTGTTTGCTGAGTTTCGCTTGTACAAACTACAAAGTGAATTGAGACTAATGCCCAGTTCTTTCTACAGATATGCAGATGGGACAGTGACTAATGACGTTGTGCCACAGGAGGTAGACAAAGTTGGTGCAAGCGAAGCATACTGCGAGTGCGGTGAAGGCTGGAAATGTGTCATCTCCAAGGTTGAAGGGCCTGATGCTGGCAAGGGCTTCTCTGAATGTTCTAATGGTTGCACCTGTGTGACTGATGCCTGAAGGCTGTTGAGAAAGTGCAGATGTAACTACTAGGTGCTATTGTTGGTAGAAAGTTGGCCCCTAGAGGATCGTGTGTAACCACAAAAGGTGGATGTAGTTTGCTTTGGCAACTCATTTAATATGGTTCTGTAAAATATGGGATGCATGAATTACAGATAAAAATAAAGGGCCCGTAGAAGCTTGCTTCCTCATGTACTCAGATTAGCAATTGCTGCATTATGAAATGCATGTTGTACTCTGCTGTGCGTTTTTAGCCCTTTATGGTATTGGTATTGTTTGTTTTACTCATCCAAAAATAAAAATTGTGTGTTTTATTCTGCTTTGTGCGTTTTTAGCCTTTCAGGCACAGTTCTTACTCCACGACAACTACTGCTACTTGATGCACCAAAAACACTAATCTCTACTAAGGACTGATGAGGCACTGAAGAATAGCCATCATCATCGGCGATGCTCGATTAAAATCTTCTTTTTCTGATGAAACTAAATAAAAATCTATTAAGAGGTGTCAAAGATAGCTCCAGCAAGGCAAAATGTACAAAGGGTGCAAATTTAACTACGAAAAAAAGGAGGAAATATAAGACTCGTACAAGGGGAACAAAGGAGAGAGTGCAAAGCATTGAGCCTTCTGCACTCTCAAAAGCCACTGTCTAAAACACTAGAAACTGCATACAGGAAGAAAAAAAAAAAAACCTTCCGAACCTCTTCTCCAAGAGACTTCTTCACCAAATTAGCCCGCAACACTACAAGCAACTCACATACCGATCTCGGCAACACAAAACTAGGTATCTAGAAAGTTGAAGACTCAAATGAGGTATATCTGACCTATCTTTCCCTCAATGCGGTGGGCTCGTTATGTTGATTGGGTGAAAGATAACTTATTTACAGGCAATTGCTTCTGCAGCCTAGAACCCTAATGAAAATGAAGATTGGTGAAAATTCTAACACATTGCTATTGGCTTCAGAACTGCCATATCCTCTATGGAAATTTGATTCACAAAAGTGGACACCTAGTTTATAAGTGCAATTGGCCTAACGCAAGTTCTTATTATTTGGTTCAGATTCAGATTGGTCGCCTAGCTAGGCTTACTTATGCAGATTAACAAAATATAATTTGAGTGGTTTTTTGCACTTAAACACACTTGAATTCTCTAATTCAAAAATAATACAAATAAAAATTGAAACCTGAATTGATTAAAAAAAAAAAATAGATAAATGAGCAATTCAACTAACACAGAGCCTCTCTTGCTAAACAATAAGAATTCATAATCACCAAGTTTAAAATTAATCAAAGATTACGTACTTAATGTAACAGAGCAAGAAAACATTGACCTTTCCGAAACTGCCTTTTTCCTCACATTCCGGACACAAAATGCCGGACGTCCTCAAGAATGGCGCGACCCTGGCAAGGCCTATCTTGTCTTTTCACGTACCCTTTGGCCTCCTTCTCCGTGAACTCACTCAAACCCGCCTTCCCAATTCTCTCCCACATCGCAGGCCCAAAGCTTCTGTGCGCGTAATACGCCTGAGCCTCCACCGAAACGATGTCGTCGTCGGCATTCATCACATCAACAGGTAGCCGCTCGTAGTGCCCGATGCTCGTGCCCTCCAATTCGTCGAGTCGAGCGAGTCCTCGGGTCGACACGGAGTAGAGCTCGCCCTTGACCTGGTGACCGGACCCGGGGAGGTTGATCAGGTAGGGGATTCCGTAGGGTCCACAGACGAGCGGGTAAGAATGGCGGGTGATGTAGGGGCCTAACAAAACGGCGTCGTCGTGATTGATAAGGTCCTGCGTTAGCTTGTGGTTGTGGAAGCCTTGTTTGAGTGTGCCGTAGGTGAAGATTAGATGGGGTTTGGCGTCGTCCTTCAAACCTTCAGCCATTGGTGCGCAGAGAGCGGAAAAACGGCAAAATGAATCAATGTATGGGAACGGTTTTTGTCCTATTTTGTTTGTTTTATTAGAATTCAGAATTGTTCGAGTAAGAAAAAGGATTTCAGAGTAAGGCCCAGTTCAAATCCAAAATCACACAAACCCCACCAGACTGGGCCTCCTCGTCTAACTTGTAAGCCCTGGCAAAAGAGATGGTCCAAATCCAACATTATTGAGATTTTTTTATAGAAAATTTAGATTCAATATTAACTTGGGGTTTTTTTTCCGGCTTAAATGAAAAAATGGTCTCTATGTTTTACCACGTTTTGTCAATGTAGTCCATGTGTTTTCAATTTGGCCAATTTGATCCTTGTGTTTAGAAGCGTTAGTCAATGTTACCGATTCCGTTAATTTTCTGTTAGAATAACTCAAAAATTATTTAAATATTAATTTAAAAAAACATAACTGTTTCAATACCGTTTAAAAATAAAAACATAAAATAAGAACTATAAAAAAAATAAAAATAAAAGGGAAAGACACCACCATGCAGCTGCCGCCACCCTTCTCTCTTTCTTCCTAACAACCACCCACCACCGTTTGGCAACCCCATGTCTAATCCACCCCACTCTTAGGCCATGTTTGGTGGACTAGACTGAATTGGATATATCCAATTAAAGTGGATATGATTCCAGTCCATTGTTTGGTGGGCTTAAGTGGATCATGGACTGGTTAGGATTCAATTTTTTTTTTTTTTCGAGATAACAGTCTAGTATATGTTGGCTTTCAAGACATGGGTTTCGAAAACTAATGTGGAAACCAACTATCATCTTCTCTTCTCTCGTGTCGTCTTCCTCAGCAAGTTCCGCATCGTGTCCCCATAATGCTTCGATTCATTTACCTCAGCCTGCTTTGAAGTGCTTTACTCTCTTATGTCCACTCCCCTCTCTCATCTCTCCTTTCTCTTTTTCTTTCCTCTCTTCTCTCTTCTGGTTGTTTTATATATAAAAACTGATTTCTCTATTCTGGATTACTTGGCTCTCTCTGAAAATAAAATATTCAATTTTTTTTGCTAAATATTGAGATGTTTTGATGATGGTTATCCATATTTTTTATGGGTTAGATGTTGAGCGCTGTGGTTTTTTGGGTTTGATTTCTTTTGTTAAAAAGAAGGCCTAACTGGTGAAGGCCTAACTGGTGATTTGCTCCATGAACTTGTATCTATATCATTTAAAAAATTATATTTTTGAAAAAGATTGAAGAAAAAGAGTAAACCTAGCGCCAACCCTCTCTCCCCCCAACCCTTAGAACCCAATCCTCATCCCCCTTTGCCTCCTCCCTTCCTCCCCTCCTCTTCTTCCCCTTCCATATCCCCCATTCTCCCCCTCTTCTCTCTCTCTCACTCTCTCTCTCTCTCTCTGAGAGTATTATTTCAATTTTCAATTTTTTATTTTATTTTTCAATCTTCATTTATTTTTAACGTACGAAATGACCAGTTAAGCCTAACAAAAATCATTCATCGTTTTGTTTCCCTTCCAGTATTAAAGCACTATTCATTGAAATTTTTTCAGATCTAGTTTCTGTTCCAGAATTTGCATCATTCTTGTAAAAAAAAATTTATTTCATGTTGTTTTCAGTTTGTATTTTCTTAGATCTGGGAAAACTATAAATTTTTTTCTTTTGTTTCAAATTACCATTTTCTTTAGATAACTACAATCTTTTTTCTCTTGCATAATAAAAAAGAAAGATTTTCTTCTTATAGGAAGAGAATGACCTTTTTTTTTCCTTTTTTCTGCCAAAAAAAAACATAAATTTTATATGATGAAGACAGATATTGAAAAATGGAAAGATACTGAAGAAAAAAACTGAAAAAATAGAATTTTTTAAAATATAAAATTTTCCACCCCACTCCAGTCCCAAAAAGGATGACATCCGTACAGCTATAGTACTACTCGTTTGACGCGTGGCGCATAAGCGTTAGGTGGGTCTGTACTATACTAGATTCTTTTTCAAATTTTTTTTCTATACCTATTTCCCTACTTTTTTTTCAAAAATAGTATAGCCGCCCGGCTTTAAACATTTGACACGTGGCACCTAGGCCCTCGGCGCGTCCCTTTTTATATATATATATATATAAATAGTATAGCCATGCAGCTATACGTTTTAAAATAAAAAAAAATATTAAAAAATATATAATTAGTTTCTTAACTTTTGTTTTTTGGCCTATTTCTTTAATTTAATATATGTAATTAAGTAATACGTTAGCCTTTTTTAATTACTTTAATTAGTAATTATATTTTAAACAACATATAGAATAATGAAATTAAATATGGCGTTTGCTCCACTAGGATATAACTTTTTAAATCAAAGTCCTAGCACTAGAGCTTTCATTTCTAACGAAATTTTTGGATTTTTGGATTTGGCTATACAAGAATGATGATATGAATGTTCTCTGCAAATTTATAGGACAAACTCAAAACATTATTTAAAAATAATGCAAATAATTATAATCGGGTTTAATTAACCCAAGACCAATCTTTTGATTAATTAAATATATATTAATTAACCATTGACCTAAAGGTCATATCCACAAGCCACTCAATTGAGCAACTTGCGTGGCAAATTCAAACTACTCTATTTGCAAGAGTAAGTCTTATAAAGACCTCCAAGGAACTCTAGTGTTCCAATGTAGGACTAATTTCAACTCAAACATGTGAGATTGTTGATGAGAATTCACCATACGAACTTGGTTTCTCTAATTGGGTATTGCGTTGAAGGTGACACTGTGGCACTTGTTTATGGGTAAGTGGCCAATGGAAATTTTGCAACACCATATATTAGCTGCAGGTACAATACTCTTATATATTAATATTAATATATTTTGGACTTAATTGTTGCAATGGTCTCTAAACTAGTACACCTGAGTTGTATTTTCGTCCATGACATCCAAACCATAGACATAGACAAAACGTATACAATCAGGAGAAATATATATTTCATCAGTCATTAGTTATTAGTTAATCTATTGATCATGAACAGGGAGATTTTGCACTAACCTATCTAGTGTATAATTAAGTGATGTTGGACCAGTGTCATACCGCACGGCAGGTGCTGTATCAGTCGGCATTTGCGTTCCATGAGAAGCATTAGGCAAAGGCCTGAGTTCTATCGCTGATATAAATGGAACTCCGGAGGTTGTGTTCACCAGACAAACATGTATATATAGTTTCGCAGTGTGACATGAATTAGCTCTTTGATCATTGTTGCTTCTGAGGCATTGCTTCTAGGGTTATTTATAGCAATGGTCCCTCAATTATACTTGAAGTTACATTTTGGTCACTTAACTCTAAAAATAGTTACAGATAAGTTACTCAATTAGGTGTTATGATCCATACTTACAGACTAGCCATCAATGGAAAGGATGCAAATCTCTACATTAATTGACCGATCTAGATTAATCTCAGTCCACGACAGGGCTGATTCTACTAAAATGTTTTATTTTTGTCTGACAACTCAAATGTATGTAGAAGTGGCTGACTTTAGTGGTTCAACGGGCTTGAGTTAGAGATCCATTATTAGTAGATTCCATGACTTGAGTAGGTTAATAGGCAATTATATATAAAATAGGAATAATAAATGGGCAATTTGAAATAGTTAAGTTATGCCCTAGTGCAGATACTCCAATCCTGCATTTCCATATTCAGACATCAGTGAATTCTCATCACAAAAAAAAAAGTTCAAAAAAAAAAAAAAAGAAAAAGAAAAAAGAGAGGAGATGTTAGTTTCACACCCTGTGCAGCATCTGTAGCTATTTGAAGTCTACCTTTTCAAGGAATGTTTGTGCAGAACTTAGATTTCTAGTGCTAAAAAAAATCAAAGCCTCCGGTAATTTATTGGTCGTTTTCCAACAAATTAGAAGTTACTAAACAATGGTAAATTTTGGTATGGAATAGTTTCAATTGCAGCCAAACCTCATAGATATGCTTGTAAGTTTCCATTTTCCATGTACTCGTACACAACCCCTTCAACTGAAGACGGTGGTTCATAATATAAAGCCCAATCCAGTCTGATCCTATCTGGCCCACCAAACAAGGCCTCTCTCTCTCTCTCTCTCTCTCTCTCTCTCTCTCTCTCTCTCCCTCTCTCTCTCTCAAGAACAACCCCTACCCTCACTATTCCCTAACCATTTGCCCCATCCCCATTCACTCCCCATATATTCTGCCTGATCTCCACCCCATAATTTGCTAACGGCCCCCTTTCCCTTGTACCCCTCCACTCATCACCCCCTTCCCACTTCTCCACTCGTTGGGCAGACCCTCCCCATCCCCGACAACCCAAATCCTTTTTTTTTCAAGTTTTTTCTTCTAATGTTATATTTTACTTTTTAATGATATTTAATATTCTTAGATTAATTCAATTCTTTTTATTAATTTCAAAAAGGTTTCTAGGTTTTTAAAAGACACAAAAACAAGTTTATCATGTTTATTTAACAGCAAATTTAACGGAATAGACAACTTTGGCTAACGGTCCTAAACACATGGACGAAATTGGCCAAATTAAAAACACGAGAATTAAATTGGCCAACGTGGTAAAACACAGAGACCATTTTGACATTTAATCTTTCTTTTTTTTTTCCTAACAAAATAATAAGGATTTTTTTTTTTTCCAATTGTGGGTTCAAGTCTCTACTTTCATTCAAGTCACAAACACTTTGGATTAGGTCACAACTTCATTTTGATTTTTACATTGTTGCATTTAGTATTTAATCTAAATTTTCACCATTTTTTAATTTTTTTTAAAAAATAATATTAGTGCGAGAGTGTAAAAGAAATTTACTTATTAGTTTTGTCCCTCTAACTATTGTTAATGTTAGTTAGAAACACTTGTGTGAAGGGGATTCAAACTTACATGCAAATGGGTAGACTCATCGTCCTGACCAACTTATCTAATTCACGTCTATTCTATGCCTTTTTATATCAATTAAGCCTAATAGTAAATTCAAAACTTAAGAGTATTTTAGTAATTAAACTCCACTTCTAGTCACCCACGGATTTGCATCCAAATGATTTCTGGGAACCCTTAAATTTGCATCCAAATAATTTCGGAATTGCCATCCATTTGTTTGATTTGCGGATTTTAAACCCAAGCATGGGGGACTTCCAGAGAGGAGCCTTGATTGCCTCCGTCATTTTTCTTCAGCACGGCTCCATGTTGTGCTACTTCAATAAAGAAACAGAAATTCTTGGCCTAGCAAGTCAACCATGCCTCTATCATTTTCTTCAGCACGGATGTGCTCCATTCTCCCCCAAGCCTTGCATCTTCCTTTTTTTATTTGAGTGCTGCTATTTCAACCACCCTGTCATATTTTCTCACCCACTTTATTTTCCCACCCACCATATAAATTTGAATAAATACAATCTTATTTTTTCACCCCCTATTATTTCTAAAATACCCTTTACAAAATTAAATGAAAAAAAAGTTAATCAAACTCTCTTCTCCAAGTCACCTCCAACCCCTTCCTCTCCTCTGCCATCACCACCATCCCACCAACCCCTATGTAAAACCCATAAATTTGTTTTCTCCTAATCGAATTTTGCTTTAACATTATCTGCCCAAATTAATTCCCTATTTATTTACATAAATTTCAAATGAAGCGTGCATAAGGATAAGTCACCCAACATCCCTACTTTGCGATATTCCAATTTTTACTTCTTCTGTAGTTTCGAAAGAGCTCTTCCTGTTTTTTTTCTGATACTGCAACAGCATAAAAATTTCAATACCACATGTTTGGGCAAACTCGTGCAAAAATAACAAGCAGCTGAAAAAAAAAAAAAAAAAAACCAATGTTTCAGAGAGCGAACCTTATTTTACTTGCCTAGATAAAACTGACTAAGTTTGAATTACAGACAAACAGCAAACGGCGTCGATTAAGCAAACAGAAGATGAAGAGTCTAAGGAAATGATAAAAGAAGCGTCACAAACAGAAAAATTTATTTCAGTCCTTAGAAGTCATTTTACATCAGGATAAATTTGCCCTTAAAATTTTGAGAATAAGGTGGTGAGAAAATAGGTCAGGGGGATGGAAATAACAGCACTCTTTTATTTTTATATTTGTCCACACTGGCGGACCTAATACATGCCTATTGTGGGCAGCTTCCCACACTTAGGTGGTTTCTTCACCCATCTAGCCAAACACTTTGCCAATAAAAATTAGACATTTGTCTAATATTTTGCATGCAAAATCCCCACTCAGCACCCTAAATAAGTAAAGTCTTTAAGGTTTTAGCCCAAAACCTCTTCTAGATTGAAAATATCAAGGCCCGAGACTTAATAAACATATGGTCCAATATATAAAGCATTAGATTTTGGCCCAAAATCATATATTAAAAATTTATTGAAATAGATTATGTGTTATAATATATATCGTATTGCTATGAAAACCTAGACTTTGTAGGAGTTAGTTATGAAATTATTTTTTATGCTCCCCAGATGGGAAAAAGTCTGAGTCCGCCACTGTTTGTCCACCACCTTCCCTTTTGTATCCTACTCATTGCTTTTTATAGGCTTACTTTGGATCAAAACCAATTAGAGGACTTTCAATTCTTTTTGCCCCAAAGATCGGTTGAGCCCCATAAAAATCGGAACCACCAACCTCTCTTGAGATTGGCTGGTCAAACTCCCATTTGTTCTGAACTCCTTTCTTGCACCTGGATTACCAAGCTTCAAGGAAAATGAGGGGACTTGCACGTGGGATCAACCCACTATTGCTTTATCCTTTGGCTTTGAAATTTGAAAAGCATATGGGATAATTGGATTTACATGTTTTTTCTTTTGTTTCTTTGAAACACTTATCATCTATATTAGATAAGGGTTGCTGGATGTGGGCTTAGACAAACACAACCCAAGTGATATTTATATATATTTTTTGGTTCAACAACTCTATCATGTCAAAAGTGCACTAGAAAATATTTCCTCCAAAGATTTCTTTAATGAGATGCTAGGGTGTGGTCTTATCGTCGTTTTAAACTGGGAATTCCACTTGCCATGTAAGAAGTGAATAGAGATATTATAGTCACACACACAAAATGTTAAAATTGATAACATTTTAAAATTGTAGTTGATAATGTGAAAAAGAAAAAAAAAAAAAAGAAAAAAGATTGTCTTCATTTTCAAAACTCACCCCAAATTTCATGTTGTATTTATTCTTCCATCTGAAAGTCACATCGCAATATGGTGTTACTAATCTACTAATATTATGCACACATATATTTATATATAAATACAATTCTTTAACCATGTCGTCCACGATTATACGAGTATGAAGGTGGTCACACTTTAGAATTTCTCATAATAATAAAACAATTTCAAACTCATGTTGTTATTCGATTTAAAGTACTATACTAATGCAATTCGATTTAATTATCATCATCATTAGTCCCATAAAGAAAATGTGCCTAAAATGCAGCACCCGCAATTTCCTCCCAAGAAACTGGTGGAATTGGACAGAGTCCAGCCAATTAGCCTAAGACGTTGTCGTTTTTCTTGAATTAACCTCGCTTTCTGTTTTAGAATTTAGACCAGGGTTAATCAAAAGTCGTCCCTCTTTCTTCTAGAAAAGGCAGGAAGGAACAACAGCCTCGGAACTCGAAGATTATAGTGCCATTGCCGGCTCAACGTCATTGGTCGAATAAAATTCCTTTTCCCTACCGTTGCACCAGATCATCAGCGTCCCCCACCACCTCCCCGATTTCGATGAAAAAAAAAAAGAGTGATGCAACCGTGTGCGTATGTCTGTCGCGATCTTCAGGGCACAGAATCGCAGGTCCCCATAAACGAGTTTCGAAAAATAAAGTTGACCCAGAAGTCGCGACAGCCAATCAAATAACTTTGTGTAAAACGCGAGACCAAATCAGAAAGCGACGTTGTCACGTGTAGGGTGGGGGCAACAACCACATGAGTTGTTCCTCTCCCAGGCCTGGGGTCCCGCGCAAGACGTGTGGGGCCACGGACGCACGGATCTGAGATGAGTTAGAACGGAAGCTTTGTTCTCACGTAATGGCCGTACACGTGGATTGATCATGACATGATGGTTAGTTGCGAGTGGAGTTGTGGGGCGCATTGGACAAAGTAACGTTTCGAATAGGGTGAGGGTACACACTGTGTCAGATGCATGCAAAAAGCTGTGTTCTTTTTTTCTCTTCTCTGTGCATTGCACCCGACAAACATCTCATCCTAAATGCTCCTCTTTTCTAACAAAAAAGGTTAAATTGGATAAAAAATATATATAATAAAAAATATGTTTATTTAACGGAAAATGTATTTATTTTATTTTCTTATCTTAATATACTTTGGAGTTTAATAAATATATTGTTATGGACAAAAGAAAAAACAAAATCTTATGAATTGTTACATCATGACCACACTAAGGGATGAGAATATGACTAGTGTTGGAAAGGAAGAAAACATGTGTGTGGATAGGAAAAGAGGTTTTCACCAAACTTTTTTCGTGATAAATATAAGTTTATAAATGTTTTGTTTTTAGCATAATATCTTTGTTGTAATTTACTTTATATAGTAAATTTAGCTTAATTTTTTGAAAGTTATTTTTCTTCAACTCGGCAAGTTATTTAATCAAGCACAAAATCAAATTTATTGTACTTTTTTTTATTTCTAAAATGCTCCCAACTAAGCTATGATTGCATTTTGTATATTAATGTAGGAACCAACATAGAAACAATTTATAATTGGATTGTAACTAATGACACAAATTGAATTTGGAAAGATCTCCAAATGGAGGTAGGAATTAATTTGGAAACGTTTTTAATTTAAAAATAAATTCATATTTAACACACCTTATCGGATTATTTGATAAACAAATTTTTTTTTTTTTTTTTATGAAGTATACGTGATTAATTATCTATTATGGTATTGTTTTATACAGTCCTGATCTCTTGGACCACATGTGTCCAAGAAATTTGTGGTCACTCACCGTTGGATGTAAATTCAACGGTTCACTCACTCTTGCACTTATTTTAAAAAACCTTTTTCAACCATTGGATTAATATCCAACGGTGGGTGACCACAATCTCTTGGACTCCTGTGGTCCAAGAGATCGGGACTGTTGTTTTATAAATATAATAGTGTACATACAAGTTGTACTTTACCTATTATTGGTATATTTTAGGTGAGTAATGTTATTCTTACCACATTTGTATACCACATTCTCATACACATAAATTAAAAAGTTTCAATAAATTATAAAAGAAAAGAAAAGATTAAATTAATTTTAATTGATGTAAATATTCACCTCATTTGCCACATAAGTTGGTATGAGAATGTGGTATACAAATGTGGTAAGAGTAGCATTATTCATGGTAGGCATATTAAAGCCAACACATTTATGGGTATATTGTGAAAATAATTTACCTACCCATATTGGATATACAAAATATATAGGTAAATTTGCAGGTACATTATATTATATTGATAATAATTTACCTATTATATTTTACAGTCCTAATCTCTTGGACTACAGGGGTCCAAGAGATTTGTGGTCACTCACCGTTGGATGTAAATTCAATGGTTCACTCACTCTTGCATTCATTTTAAGAAACTTTTTTGAACCATTGAATTAATATCCAACGGTGGGTGACCACAATTTCTTAGACTCCTGTGGTCCAAGAGATCGGGGCTGTTATATTTTATTGGGATGAAATTGAGGGA
>NC_034013.1:3811209-3953132 GCF_000346465.2 Prunus persica | reverse complement strand
GTCACCACCACCACAACCAATGTCAACATCAACATCATCACTGCACTGCCACTGCCACCGCCACCACCACCTGTCATCACCTCCATCACTATCATCCCACGTCCTCCACCACCTCACTCTCACCACCACCACCACCACTACCACCCCTACCTCCTCCACCACCACCTCCCTCACAAACCACCATCGCCACCGTCATCGCCACCACCACCATTGTCATCACCACCATTGCCATCGCTATAAACTTCATTAAAATCAATAATAAAATTCTAACAAACTCAGTTAAATCTATACACGAATTTAGTCAAAATCTATGTGGAGTTTGTAGAATTCAGTCAAACTCAATTAAATTCAATTAAACTCCATCAACTTTATAACTCTTTTAAAATCATTTAAAGTCTAAATTGACTATGTAGGAGTACTATGACCTTTTATATCTTTTGTTTGAATTTGGGTTTTATACATAGATTTCAAAATTCATGGGTTGATGTCTAGGAAATAGAAATTGTAGGGGCCTATATTAGACAATCCCACTTTATTTTTATTATAAATACAAAATAAATAAAAAGATACTTGGTTTATTATTGGAGCTTTTCCTTGTTTCATTAGGGTAGAATAATTCAAAGTAGTTTATTCTTCTCTCTAGGAGGATATTTATATGTGTACAAGTATACAACCAAAAAGAAAGTAATTACAATTTCATCTAACAGTCCTGATCTCTTAGACTACGGGGTCCAAGACATTTGTGGTCACTCATCATTGGATATAAATTCAACGATTCACACATTCTTGCACTCTTTTTAATAAAAAATTTTGAACCATTGGATTAATATCCAACAGTGGGTGATCATAATCTCTTGGACTCCTGTGGTCTAAGAGAACGAGGATGTCCCATCTAATACGGGAATCCTATAATTATACGGGATTACAATCCCATCCAACACTCCCCCTCAAGGTGGCGCATATATATCTCAAATGCCCAACTTGACAAGTGAATCAAGTAATGCTTGACTAGATACAGCGTTTATCATAATATTTGCCAATTGCTCTATAGTCTTCACATGTGAAATCTATATAATATTATCTTCCAATTTCTCATACATAAAATTATGATTGATCTCCACATGATTAATATGTAATAACCCAATCATAAATAAATATTTAAGTATTAATTTATTCAAGTAAAAGACAAATTTACCCCGGGAATATTTTATTGGGTCAAAAGTTAACTTTTTGTTCAGAAAGGTATTTAGGAATTTCAGTAACACCGTTGTGTAGAGCACGTCGAGATGAGTCTGTAGACACGTAGTGAGCTCAAATCGAAGTTGTAACGAATAAGTTACGATCAAAAGAAGTCTAGTGGCATAATCGTAATTTTTGCGAAGTCAGTTTTTAAAAACCAGATCTCTCTCTCCTCTCACGCAGAATTAGACCTCTCTCTCTCTCTCTCTCTCTCTCTCTCTCTCTCTCTCTCTCTCTCTCTCTCTCTCTCCTCTGTTCAGCCCAATTGCGACATCACGTGTTCTGATAGTGATTCTGGCCACGTCCAGCCGTCCCCGGCCACAATTTTGGATCCATTATCTTCGTTTGTCTCCCCTCAACACATCTATACCAATTTCTAGCCCCAAATCTAAGAGAAATCTTTATTGTCCAATGCTTTAAGTTGGTTTGATGATTTGTGTAAATGTGTGAATTGTTATATAAATATAAATATGCATGATCAATTTCTGTACGAGTATAGCATATGAATTTAATTGAGTTTTCTAAATGTTTTAACAGTGGGGTTAGTATGTTCAGGGGGGTATTTTCTAAAACTTTATTTTGGGGGACTTACACTTTTAAATGTTTTGCGCCCCCAGGCAGTAGTCGTGCACCAAAGGGCCACCACAAGGTAATCATCACTCTTCACTGATCCTTTCCATCTCATAGGATTTCTTCTATAATTGAACTATGTCATTGTAATTTTTTTTTTGAAATAGTTGCTTTGAAATTGCTCTAGGATTGCTATAAGGCCTGAGGCCATTTAGTTATGATATTGGACTTGTCGGAATGTAGACTTGTGCATGCTGAACGATTGGGATTATAACTGCTTTTTGTACATGTGAAGATGTTTTGGGAAACAAGCATGTACAAGGGAGACTCTGCCGAATTTTCGGCAGAAGTCAAACTTGAAGTAAATTTGGTTTTTAGTTAGATGGGCAATTTGGTCATTTGTGCCTGGCACCCGCCAGGTGTCGGACACGTATAGGGTTCGACTCAGATTCCAAAGTGGAATTTGAGTCGGTTCTTGTCATAGTATGATCATGCTGCACTGGATTCTCTGCTATTTTGATCACTAACTGATTTTCACAATAAAGATGCATAGACCCTTTAGGTCTGAAACCTAGTTCTTCCACAAGTCTCTTCAACCACAATAATTCACATATGCCTTTAACCATAGCTCTATACTCTGCTTCCGCACTAGACAGAGCAACCACCTTCTGTTTCTTAATACGCCATATTACCAGATTTCCTCCTACAAAGGTAAAATATCCAGAAGTGGATCTTCGTCTTAAACCTTTGCCACCCCGATCAGAGTTTGTATACCCTGGAATCTCAAAATTTCGCACTCTTCTTGTGCTCCTTTACTCTTAATTTTCATTTCAAACTCTGTCAAGAAAGACAAAGACATAGAGAAGAAGGAAAGAAAGAGGGAGCCATGAAGAAGAGGGAAGTTGAGAGAGGGAAGTTTTTTATTTTTTTAAAAAAATGAAAAAGATGGGAGGCGGCTGAAACAAAGGAGGTGTGAGAGAAGAATGATAGGGTTAAGTGGGAGAGAGGTTGGGTTATTATTCGGGCTTTAGCTTAATTAGATGCGAAGTTGGGCTTTAGATTTTGGGGTAAAGTTGGGTTTAAAGAGATTTAAATATCAATTGGGCTATTAAAACATTGGATTTAAAATATAAAAAGTAAACAAATTTATATATGTATATATATGGGGGTGGATTCGTGTTTTCACACAAGTTTTGACATAATTTTTGAGCCATTAGATTACTCTACTTTTAATGTTTTAAATAAACAATCATTAATTTTATTTTCTCTCTCGTAAAAATAAAATAAAATAATTTTCTCTCTCCTCCCTTTTTTCTTGGAAACGTAATCTCTTTTCTTGGTAGTATCCATTTTTTACTTGGTATATACCTCTCTCTCTCCAATAACTGCAAACCAACTATATGAATTCTCGACTCCATTTTTATTCCATTTTCATTTTTCTTAAAACAAATACACTTTATTTTGTTATTTATGATTATATTGATAGTTTAGTTATCTGCTATGAGTCAGCAGTCCATTACACCCAAGAAAAAATAGGCCTTCCATGTTCAACATCCGTCCGCGCGGTATCAACGTCAACTGGCCTTGTCTCTCATTACAGAGCTGAGAATCATTCCCTTTTATTGAGATCTGCATTTGAACATTGAAGATTTCATGTTTTATAATATGGGTTATGTTCAGGTCTTATTATTAGAAACAAAAATAATAAAAAGTGAACAAACTGACATTTACCACCCAGATGAAATAAAAATGGAGTAGAGAATTCATACGGTTGGTTTGCAGTTACTGGAGAGAGAGAGAGAGAGAGAGAGAGAGAGAGAGAGGTATATACTAAGTAAAAAAGGATACGACCAAGAAAAGAGATTATGTTTTCAAGAAAAAAAAGGAGGAGAGTGAAAATTATTTTATTTTATTTTTATGAGAGAGAAAATAAAATTAATGATGTTTATTTAAAACATTAAACTATTTGTCATGTCAGATTTAATCTAAACCATTAAAAGTAGAGTAATCTAATGGCCCAAAAATTGCGTCAAAACTTGTGTCAAAAATATGGTGCCACGGATATATACACATATATATATATATATTAAATAAATACTATATTATATCAAAACGGATTGGATTATTATCGGATCGAATATAGCCAAATTCAGATTTGTTCCATTAACTTAACGAATTAACATATTCAGAACATAATCGGATTATCGGATAAAATCACGAGATCCACTCCGAACCTCATTTCTATTTCTCCTCAACCTTAAACCCCTAAATCTCCCCTCAAAACCCTTAACACCCATCTCCTCCATTGTTCCCGCCACCAAAATCCTGCTGCCACATCCATCACCTTTTACACTATGACCCTACGAGGTAAGATTACTAGATTCGTCACTATCTACTACTCAACTACAAAACCTAAATCAAAATCCCAAATAATATCTGAAAATTGATGAATCTTTTGTAACTTGGAATTTTATGCAACAATTTCAAAATTTAATTCGTGGGAGCTTTTATCCCATCTTCCAATATCACGGAGAAAAATATCGTTAAACTAAGTGCTAGTTGGTAGAAGTCGTTCAAGGCTCATATTTTGCTACCTATTTGCAATAAAAGTTAGGCATTAGCCTAAATTAACATGAGATAATAATCTTATTATATACAGAGGTTTTGCTAATCTAGTTTGTCTTTGAACTTGAGGAAGGTTACAATTTCACTTGTAGGCTTTTTTCATTGTCTTTTTCTTTTTTCTTAATAAATTGGCAATGTCATTGTCTTCTATTTTTTCTTCACATTTTTACTTTAAAGATAAAGCAACGTTTGTATTTTGTATATGAACCCAAGTGTCGGGTTGACTGTTGAACTAAATGTGGCTTCGATAGTGATTTTCTCTTACTTTACAGAAAGGCCGTGATTCTATTATTAATTAAGTCATCAACACACAAACTCTTTGTGGTATGTGAACGCATTCTTGGACTAACTCTATATCAATGGTGTGCCATATTGTCTGTGAGAATGTGAAGGTAAAAAGTCCCATATTGGAAAGTTCAGAAACCTAGCAAGGGATTATAAGGAGTTGGGCTACTCCCCTCATTGCCAATTGATTTTGGGTTGGAACCTCAACTTCCTTCATGGTATCAGAGCCAGGTTAGCCCACATGTGAAAGCCCAACAACCACACGTGCTCCACGTCACCCAAAATGTGTTGTCCACGTGTTAGGCTTGAAAATTCGCCACACGTGCGGGGCCGTGTGAGAATGTGAAGGTAAAAAGTCCTACATTGGAAAGTTGAGAAACCTAGCAAGGGCTTAGAAGGAGTTGGGCTACTCCCCCCATTGCCAATTGGTTTTGGGGTGGAACTTCAACTTCCTTCATGTGGTATCAGAGCAATTGATCCTAGGTTGTCTCTAAACCTTCATATCAAATTTCTTATATTCAAATCCAAAACCTTAAATTGAATTCCCCATATTTAAATTCCTCAAAACCAAATCCCTCAAATCCTCTTATCAAAATCCCTAAACACATACCCTCAAATCTTATATACATACCTCTCAAATCAAATTCCTACATCAAATTCATACATAATATTCCTCAAATCACATTCCTCAAATCAAATTCCTCACATTCTCATATCACATCTTACTTCTGCTGTGATGTGAGGACCCTCTACGATTCTCACCCTTATTGCAGACTCACAGAAGCATGCAATCAATCCTGCTGACCCGACTACCTGGACTCATGCTTCTATCGCCACCACTAAAGTTACGGACCACATGACATTTGATCCCAGCCAACTTATTAGTCGCAAATCATCCACTTCGTACATGGTGTCTAATGCTAATGGTACCCCTCCCCTGTGGTTGGGGAAGGCTCTCTATCTCTCTTTACTTCCCTACATCTGGATTCTGTATTGCTTGTTCCATCCTTAGACTAAAACTTGTTGTTTGTTGCACAACTTACTACTACTTTGAGGTATACTGTAACATTTTTGGCCGAATCATTGTGTTTTTTAGGACATCCTCACAAGACAGACAATTGGTTGTGGTACTCGGCAGGGCAAACTCTACTACTTGGACTGGGCACCAGATAGTGAAACCAAGATTAGTCAAGCTTTCACAACCCATGGAACTTGTTCTGAGGGGAAACAGAAACAAGGTTTGGTTATGGCATAAATGTCTTGGGCATGCCTCGTTCGGTTATCTTAAGAAGTTTTTTTCATCATTATTTTTCAGTGTTGATGTTTCCAGCTTCTAGTGTGAATTAGCTAAGAGCCATTGTATCCCGTTCTCATTAAGTTCAAATAAGAGTTTGGTTTTGTTTTCTCTTTTTCATTCTGATGTTTGGGGACCTACTAAAATTGCCAATCCAGTAGGAGCTCGATGGTTTGTCACGTTTATAGATGATTGCACATGCATGACTTAGGTTTCCCTTCTCAAAACTAAATAGGAAGTCAGTTTCAGGTTTCAACAATTCCATCAAATAGTGGAGACTCAGTTTCATGCCAGAATTCAGGTTCTTTGTTCTGACAATGGCAGAGAATTTCTCAACCATGATCTTAACCAGTTCTTACAAGATCATGGCATCATACATCAACGCTCATGCCCCTACATTCCCCAACAGAATAGAGTGGCTGAAAGAAAGAACAAACATTTATTGGAAGTAGTTCATGCATCTCTCTTTGGTGCCAATATGCCTCGATCTTTTTGGGGAGAAGCCGTCGTCTTTGCAGCATACCTCATCAATTGGATTCCCTTTAGTATCCTAAATTTCCAAACACCACTTCAAACACTTCACCACCATATCCAAATACCTCCCACCTCAAACCTTGAACCCCGAATTTTCGGCTGTGTTGTATTTGTCCACTTACATGATCACCAACGAAGCAAATGGATCCCCGAGCTGAAAAATGTGTTTTTATTGGCTACGCACCTCATCAGAAAGGATACCGGGTTATCATCCTCCTAGTTAGAAGGTCTATACCTCCTTGGATGTTGTGTTTCAAGAACGTGACTTATATTTTTTTGCAGCACAGGAGGAGAATCGAGAATCCACCATTGCTCAAATTCTCGATTTTTTTTTCCCCAGGATGTCACTCTACATCAACATGACTGATCGCTAGTAGAAAGCGACCAGTCACCCCTCCCCCCCCTCTCTTAGCTCTTTGAACATTGAGAAGCCGCTTCAAAATGACCAGAAAGGAAGAATCGTGGCAAACCTAGAGTACAATATGAAGCAGATCTTAAAGCCAAAGGGAAATATCCCATCAATAATTATATCTATCTCAGTAGATTATCAGAGTCATGTGTGCACTATGTGAAGCAAATGGCTGACATATCTGTCCCCAACAGTGTAAGTGAAGCATTAGAAGACCCAAAATGGAAAGAAGCCATGAATGAAGAAATGCGAGCTCTCTAAAAAAATTTCACATGGGAACTCGTGCCCTTACCTCATGGAAAGAAGACAGTAGGATGCAGGTGGATTTACACTGTGAAGCTCAAAGAAGATGGATCCATTGAAAGATATAAAGGTAGATTGGGTGACGAAGGGGTATACACAGAGATATGGGATAGACTACCAGGAAACCTTTGCCCCAGTAGCCAAAATTAACATTATTAGAGTCCTATTGTCTCTAGCAGTAAATCTCGATTGGCCACTAGATCGGTTTGATGTAAAAAAATGCATTCTTACATGGAGACTTGGAAGAAGAAGTATATATGGACATACCCCTAGGATGTAATTCAACTCCTGACAAGAAGAATCAAGTTTGCAAGCTTTGAAAGTCATTATATGGGTTAAAGTAATCTCTCAAGGCATGGTTTGGTGGATTTACTAAATCTATAAAGAATTTTGGATATACACAGAGTAATTCAGATCACACCCTGTTCTTGAAGCGTGATGAAGGAAAACTTACTACATTGATTATTTATGTAGATGACATAGTCATAACTGGAAACGACGCAAGAGAGGAACTGAAGTTGCAAAAGTATTTATCTCAAGAATTTGAGATGAAGGATTTAGGTGATCTGAAGTACTTTCTCGAAATTGAAGTAGCAAGGTCAAAAACTAGTATATTTTTGTCTCAAAAGAAGTATGTAATGGATCTACTAACTGAAACTGGAATGCTTGGATGTAAGCCTGCTGACACACCCATTAAGATGAATCACAAATTATGTGAAGACATGGACCAAGAACCAACCAATAGGGAACAGTGCCAACGTCTTGTTGGAAGGTTGATATACCTGACACATACAAGACCAGATATTGCATATGTTGTGAGTGTAGTTAGTCAGTTTATGCATTCACCTAGTGTTTCTCATAGGAATGCAGTTGATCGGATCTTAAAATATTTAAAGTCAGCCCCTGGAAAAGAATTAATGTTCTCAAAAAATGGAGATCTTGAAGTTGTTGGATATACATATGCTGATTAGGTTAGTTCCATTACAGATAAACGCTTTACTTCTGGTTACTTTACATTCATGGGAGGTAACCTAGTCACTTGGCGAAGTAAAAAACAAAATGTGGTTTCTCGGTCTAGTGCAGAAATAAAGTATCGAGGAATGGCTCACGGAGTTTGTGAATTATTGTGGATCAGAAGACTCTTGACAGAATTGGGCTTCAAGCCAGAAAAGTCAATGGAGTTGCATTATGACAACAAGTCAGTTATTGATATTGCCCATAATCCAGTGCAATATGATCGAACCAAACATGTTGAGGTGGATAGACATTTCATCAAAGAAAAAATTGAGAATAAGATCATCCGCCTACCATTCATAAAATCAGAAGATCAACTGGTAGATGTCTTAACAAAAGCTATTTGTGAAAGAGTATTTCATGACTCACTTACCAAGTTGGGCATTGTTGACATATATGCACCAACTTGAGAATGAATGTTGACGTGAGTCTCCTAATTAATCAAGGAGATTTATTTCCTTGATTAATTAAGGGATTTACTTTCTTATTTTATATAGTTGACAAATCATTGTATAATTAGGAGATACCATCCTAATTGATTACTATATCTATTTCCTTGTAAAATACTTATGTAAATTCCTATATATACCTATAGAGAAGAATAAAACACTGATACTATGCTAAAATATGAACATAGTTTGAATACTTTAGGTTAAGTTTTATTCTTCTCCATAAGGAGGTATATATAGGAATTTACATCAATATTTTATAAGGAAATACATCAACATTGTAAACCCTCCTAGAAGCTATGCACCTACAGTTTCTTTTCTTTTATTAGGAACAAACATGGTAGCTTCTGTACTTTGCATTAGAATGTTATGTGGCAACCACAATTACTATAGCTTCCCTATATCTATACTTAAAAGTCCACACAAATTACCCCAACAAAAAAAAAAAAGAAGAAAGAAACTCCCCAAATTATAAAAGCCAACTTTTTGATGCATTAGGACGTTGCTTTAAGTGTAAGAGGAATGTCATTTGGCAAGAGGAGAAACAAGAAGGTCTAAATTAGAAAAGTTGAAGGGTATGTACATTAATTGCTGCTACCTAAATATTATACCTAACAATTTGACAATAAATATAACATGTTTGTCTTGCTTCCACACTCTAAATGTGGACCATGGATTATATTAATTCTTAATTAGGGTAATTTTCACTTTAGTACTATAAAGTTGTTTGAGTTTCAGCCTTCTATATATCAAGTTTTTTATTTTATTTTATTTTATTTATCTTAATTGCATACATAATTCATTAATCAATCCGTCAGGACCTCTGTTAAAAGTTGACGTGGAACTACCAACTTCGCATTATGTGTCCCAAGTGAGCCCCGTACTAAATGAAATCCCGCCAAAAAGCTGACGTGGCCACTTACCCCCAACCTCTCAACTACGACGTGGCCTGACATCTTTATTATAAAAATTTTAAAATTTAAAGAACCAACCCCCACTTAAACTTTTGTCCAAACCTATCGTCTTCCCTAGAAATTTTTTAAAACCCAGCTTAAACTCAAAAAGAAACCATAGTTTAGACCAAAAACAAACTTCCCAAGAAGAAACCCACCTTAATCGAACCACTCTCACTTCCACTCACTATACCATCTTAAAATTGCGAAAATACTAAAGAACAGAGGAGCGAAAGAAGGATGGCAACAATGTGAGTGCAGATGGCTTAGGTTAAGCATAATATCTCGTCCATGTGTCGTGGTCGTTAGTCGAGTAGTTATAATCTGTGCATCGGAAGATGCATAGGATGCAGGTTTAGTAGGAATCCGGATCAGGATCTAAGCTTGAGTCGGGGCTGGAATTGGAGTCAAAGTCGAGATCTGAGTCTGAATCATAGACAAATTTGGGGTCGGGGTCGTCATCGAAGTCGGGGTCAAGCTCTTCAAAATAGGATCCTGATTCAGGATCGAGTTCAGGGTCATCAAAATAGGATCCTGATTCAGGATCAAAGTCTGCATCTGTAGGAGCTGAGCCACATGGACACTCAACTCAGCTATGGTTGGTTGAAAATGAGAGAAAGAGTAGGTGGTGCTACCTCCATGAGGGTTGAAAAAAATCATCAACCCCCATAGCAGCGGCGAGGGTTTGAAATTAGAGGCAGCAATTCCAAGATCGCCACTCTGATACCATGCTAAAATATAAAACCTAATATGAGAATATTTGTTTGTGGGAATTTTTTGTGTATTCTTCTTCTTATATGAGGTCATATTTATAATACAGTAAATAATAAATTCATATTTCTATTTATAGTAGGAAATAAGGAATTAAAGTAAATCAATTACAATTATAATATGAATTGTTGGCGTGAAAGGAAAGTAAGTCAATGGTCTACAAGTCACGCCAACAGATACCTTGATGCTTGTGAGAACATTAATAACGTACCTTTATTTAATTTTTTTACCTATGCATAAATATTCATATTAATGTGCCTAAAAGACTTGTAGCCCACATATAATGCATGATGTTGAGGAATGAGGACATACACATGGAGACTAAGACTTGTACCTGCCATCAGCTGACCGCAGCAAAAGCTAAAGTTGTGGCTGCCTTACATGGAGTCTGCTAGGTATATATATTATCTACAATTAATCCCATGCACTGGTTTGGCTTGGCTGTTTCTTCACAAGCTAGCTATAATAGTCACTGCACAAATGATCCGTATGTGATCGAATTCTGTCAAACTCTTTTTATGACTTTTTCTGGATTTTGAATTGTAGCCACTAACTGATTCACTCATGTCGGAACCCAAGATTCTCTTCCAAAACCATACAAGTTTTCCTCTCCTCTTACAGATATCATCATGTGCCCTAAATAAAGAACCCTCCCTCACCCCGCCGCCCCCCCCCCCCCCCCCCCCCCAGAAAAAAAAAAAAACAAAAAAAACCAAGAGAAAGTGCCATTTATCTGCTAGAGTGCACGTAACTTCCATGTGGGGGACCCTATTGGAATCCAAATTGTCTTTATTATGCTTCTCTAGACCATTTAGCCAATGTAGGTACATGATATCTCACTATCATCAAACAGTCAAAAATAGCTGTATGGTATTGTTTTAAAAGACGAGACACGCTATTGTTATGTGAGTTAGGTTAATTCATCAAAGATAGATTTTTCGCCGCTTTGCAGTCAAGGTTCCTCTTATATATATAGTTTTGTAATGAAACTGTAAATGTATATGTGTACGTATTGCAATCTTAGATATTAATAAAGTTTCAGAAGTTTCACCAAAATTCATAAATAAACATAACATTAGTGGCCTGCATCAAAGTGATGACTGATATAATATGATGTAACAATTAGGACATAGAATCTCCCACAATATCTTTTGGTGGGGTTTTTGCCACAATATCTTGTTTGTAGCCATAGAAATCTGGCACTCTATTTTATTTTTGTAGTTCATTGAATTTTGTATATGTAGGACAGAGAGACACAACTTTATAGATTTTCTATACATGTCGCATTCGCTAAAGTAACACAATTTCCAGAAGCCTTTTGAATAGATGTATTATATTCTAATTAGCTACAAGGATTTGTCAAAAAATTCTGTTCAAATCTTTTCTTTATTTATAGACTTGACGTTTCAAATATCCACTCTTTTAGACTTTTACTTGGTCCAAAAACACTGGCAGCGTGATGGCTAGGACCACAATCACAAGCACTTTACTGCTGAGCGCCGAACAGCGGCGTATTAAAAAAATATTAAGCAATGCTTTAAGTTCATGGGAAGAAGATTTAACAGTTGTTCTAACCATTTCAGAATCTTTGATTCTTTATTTCTTAATGATTTAATTAGCAAAAGGATCAAGTCAAGCTTGGCCAAGTCCAACTCACCAACAACACCACAATTCACTTAGTCAAAATCAAAACGCTAATCCTCCTGTTAAACCAGAATTAGAATGGTAGAGAGGAGTTTTTTAATTTGCAATATTTTATTACATTTGTTTTGTCCGGCGTGTTTGATTGGTTTATATTGCTAGTGTGCTAGTCGGAGAAATGCCGCTTTATTCTTATCTGAATGTGTGGTACATTTTTATAATACGACAAATAATTTATGAATATTTATTTATGTTGAGAAACATTATATAGTATTCACAACTCTAATTAGAAATACTTTGTTTGCCCTTTATTAAATTTGATCAACTACTATACATGTGATAAGGTTCGCAGGGCTCAATAGAAAATTGGTGCTGTTTTTGTCGATCCAATGGTTCGAATGTGCTTGCAGATTCTCAAATCCAAATTAATATTGCAAACACGTGGTTAAGGTTACTTAGAAGGATTTATGTATTTGCCTTGGAGACTTGCCGTAAAATCTTGGGTTCTTCCAGATGAAAACATCTGGTTACACTAATCGAGACGCAATGATTAACATTTCAAGATACACGAAACTTGTAGTGAATATGACATGTTGGTCTCAAGTCATTAGTTATTATTGCTCAAGACCATTTGGTCTTAATTGTTGTGGAATATTAGATGGCTGAAAGGATCGAAGAGCAATTTGACAATCGCAAGTCCAAAAACATAAAAAATCAACCTTTGCAGATTTTTGTTCAGAGCTCCAATTTGGATTCATGATAAGTAATTTTTCAGAAAACAATGACGAGAGAAGCGCAACTTGTCGCTTTTCTATAACATATGGGCTTATTATGCCGAATTCTATCATTTACTAGGTCAAAACTATGCCTATGTTTTAAGTTTGATGGTATTTTTGAAATTTTCTTAATTTCATTTCATTGTTGGACAATCAGTTTGAAAGGAGAGAGAAAGAGGGGGGAGGAAGGGAGAGAGAGAGATGAGGGAAGTTGATTGTTTTAAAAAATTTAATTTATTTAATGTTAATATTGTTATATTGAGAGTTAAGTGGTTGGACACGTGTTAAGAAATGAAATGAGAGATATGAAGAAGATATGGGAAATGAAGACAATAGTTCCGAACTCATTTTGAGAACGGCCTTCAAAAAACCCTAATTCTATATAAAATATCACGAGAAGAAAAATATACACTATCAATTATTTTAATTTATGTATTGTTCTTTGTACTTTACAATATACGTGAATAACATAAACTATGTGTAATTAATTGTAACTTGTGGCTCATCATTTGCTTCAAAATTGTCTCACCCCTTGAAGGAATCTAAAGAAATAATTAGAAATGGTTCCAAAAATTAATCAAATGTCACATTGGCTATTTGTGTGGACCAACCAAACTTTTCTAATAACTCACAGACAATAAGCCGCACATTCAATATCCTGCATTCACGAGAACAGATATGTCATGGACATTATTTTCAAGTTAAGATTAATTATATATGTAAGTTGCTGTTGTTGGATGTTGAATATTGTTGATGATGATTCTATTATTACTAAACTTTCACACTGCTTTCAAACGTCCCTTCACAAAATTTCTTTGAATTATTTGAGGTCTCTTGACATGATGACCCAATGAGCCAATAATACCATGCACTACTTTATACTTTTGGTGTTTTTCTTTTTAGAATTGATACAAAGTTACTTTAAACACTTTATTTCAGTATAAGGGGTTTGTAGCGTAAGTGATTAACAGCATTTACTTATGCACCAAAATCCTAGTTTCGATTCCCTCCTTCTTTAATATCGCTTGTATAAAAACACTTTATCTAAGTTGAATAAGAAAACACAACTATTTAAAAGAAAAACCCTATTTTTTAGTTTTTCGTACTAAATTTTTTTCGTGGATTCTTGTTTTAAAACAATCTTGAATGATGAAGGATGTATAAGATATAGGATATTTTTATGAATCTCTCTTTATTCTCCGATTTTTTTTGGTATGATATTATTTAAATTTTGATAAAATGATACGATTTTATTCTAGGAGGTGAAATATATTTTCTTTAGAAATAATTAAGGGTCGAGGTCCTATTCTTAAGTATCTAGTTTAGAATATTATTTTCGAATTGATCCAAAAACGATATAATTAATAAATTAATACGATTTTTGGTGGGATTAGTTTCCATTCCCATGACACATTTAAATTAAACAAATCAAGTTAAGAGTTGACTTTAGTCATAAAATAAGGTTAGGATAAATTAAAATCGACGGCAAATCCATGCATGACACAAATTATGCTTCCCTCCAAATTAGGGTTTAACCATTTACTACCGTTATAAATCACATCCACCAAAAAAAAAAAAAAAGACCCAAAAGATACATTCTATCTTTGTTTGTTTTTTAAAGTCCTTCCAAGATGTAGGAAATTGCCAGCCTCACATTTTCACCCTCTAAAATCATAATGTGCCCTAAACCACTAAATTAAGAAGAGACATAAGTCACATAACACCTATATATGCCGGCCCTACCTTCATCCAAGTCTTACCTTCCGGCCCCTTACCCAAATTATTGTTTTTGCTGAAATTCCCTAACTAGACATATCAACTAACAAAGTACGCAACTATTATCGTTTTGGAAAGAAAGTACACTACAGGTGCAAATATTCTTTTTGGACACCTTTACTTTTAGTAATTAAAATTTGGTACTCCTTTTAATTAGTAGTGGTAACCGACCAACTATCATTGACCGATACTGATACAGTCGGTAACTGATGATTGGCTGTTCGGTGACAGTTCTAATGGGACCTGCGATTTGGTGACGATTCCAATTTATCCCATACCAAAGCCTCTCAGTCAGTTATCAATTATGTGAGTCCAGTTCGATTCAGTTCGGTTCGGTTCCTCTAGTTTTATTTACCTTTAGTTACCCATGTTGATATTTAGTTTCCAATATCCACATACCTGCCACGTGTACCAAAGTGGCTCCAATTTGGACTGTTCCCATAATTCAGTCAAGGCTTGCAACGAGGCTGGAAGTTGTCAACGAAATCCAACCCAGCCAGCAGCCTTATCATGCGCCAAAACCGCTTCCCACGTTTTTCTTTAGTTAGTTAAATTTACCCGCAACTAAATGTAACGCCGAAAAAAATTGCATGAGATAATTTATGGTAAAAAATAAAGATCATAAATAAATGTAGGCTAGGCGCCCTCTGCATCGGAGCTCGATATTTCTATAAGTACATAAATAAATAAATAAACAAACCCAGAAATTTAGCATACAAATTTAATGGATGCACAGATTGATCACAAATCACTGAATTTGCCAACTTTGCAATACATAATCCCAAGTTACATTCGAATTATTACCATTGCAAGATCAAAATCGGGTCTTTCAAATTTCAAAAATTAAAAAGAGGGGAAAAATTAAAATTATTAGTTTTTTTTTTCAGTGTTAATTAAAATATTTTTTGTTTTACAAGAGAAATATAATTAACCTCTGTACACAGGCGACCGCTCGGAAACAATCTTCGAAATTTTGGAATGCCGGAAGGCCTTGATCGGACTCGGAAAATACCAGCCCCTACCCTTCGCCGGCGGTCTCTCTCCTGTGGCAGCGCCGGAATTCGACGACATCATCGGTACGGCCACCGACCTCGATTTCCTCATCATATTCCTCCTCATCGCAGCATCTGCGTCTTCTACTTCCTCTATTTCTCCCACTACTTTCTTCTCCGGTGTCGTTTCGTGTTCTCCATTTGCCTCGCTTCTCTTGCTCCTCTGAGATGACCGAAACATCGACGACCAAAACGACGGCGTTTTCGCCCGACCGCCGCCGCTATGCGGCTCGCTCCGGTCGAAATCCACATGGCCGACGCCGCCGCCGCCGACGAACCTCGACCTCGAACGCAGAAAGGGGATCGCCACCGATCGGGACCGCCGGAATGACGGCTCGCTCTCGAGAAGCTTCGCGACGCGGACGCCGTCGCCGCCGGTAAACCGGGAAGAGGACGACGACGAGGAAGAAGACGACGTCGTCGCCGTAGCGCAGCATCCGCAGGGGCGCACGTTAGCGCATTCGGGGCAGAGGATGACGAGGCGCTCGCGGAGGCAGACGGGGCAGATTCCGCTTTTGCGGCGCTTGGAGGGGTGTTTTGGACATTTCCACACCTCCTCTTCGTCCACGTAAGCCGCCGCCATTTCCGGTTGTGAGATTCTTGCTTTGCTCTCTCTCTCTCTCTCTCTCTACTTTCTCTCTCTCCGGTTTGCGTGGTTTTGCTTCTTCTTCTGTGTGCCTCTCTCTGTGGCTTCCTTTTGGCTGAGGTTTATAAAAGGTGGGGTTTGATTGGGGGAGACAACTTAACCGCGGTTAATATTTTAACCCGGGTTAAGGTAATACCGTGTTATGGCGTCGATTAGTAAACCTTGGTGGACGGAACGCCCGCGTTTTGGGCTTTAAATGGAACCGGTAGATAGAGGTAGAGGTCTTGAATGGGAGTCTCTCTATGTTGTCAAAGCTGCCCTCCACTCTTGACTTATTTACGGAAACGCCATGTGGCAGTTCACACGTGCAATATGGGGAGAGAAATGTAAAATGGGAGTGGTCGTAGGCCGACAACTGCATTGTGGGTCCCATTGGGTAGAAAAGATGAATTGATTATTTGTAAAGTAAGTATCTTTGTAGGTGCTTATTGACCTTTTGAGTTGAGCAATTCTTTTCCTCATAAAGTATGTGTTACTAGATTTTTTGACCAAGGGGATCTCGCTAATTGACTTTGGAAAACAACTAAGTCAAAATTATCCCATCATTTCTACTTTAATCTATGAATATCATCGTGTGGAGAGTAGAAGGGCTTTAGCAAAAAGATCATGGAGGTACAAGTTACCATGTTAATTTAGAGATATTATTGAACTATATCAAAAAGATCACTATCTTATGATCTTTCTTGTGATTTTAATTGGGGTGAGAATTGATAAACAAAGTAAAAATATCGCTAGTCTAAACGTATCTCTAACCAAATTTCAAAAAAAAAATGTCAAATTCAACGTTGAAGTTAAATCAACTGAAAACAAACGATAAAAATACTCCAACCGAACAGTCTAAAGCCTATATAAAATGTCGTCCACCTCTGCAACGTCAAAATTGATGCCACAAAGTTGGGGCGTTATTTTTTTCATTATGACTTTTTAAACCAAATGACCCACCAAACAATCTTTGGGCTTTCTTATTGCCACTGCTTTTTATTTTTAATTGTTGAAAAGTCACTTTCAATAACTTATTATTATTTTATTATGATTTGCTCTTTCTTCAGTTACTATTACTTTATTTAATGCTTATTTTATTAAATACAAAAGACATATGGGTTGTAAGTAAGCACCTTCGAGAGAAGGGGTAAGAGAGTAGGTAAACTTTAGTTGTCTTGCTACATCATTATTTTCATGTTTTAAGAGAAAATGCAAATGGATAGGCGAAATATACATACTCTCCCCAACAAGGCAATATTGCATACTTCAAAGTGAAGAGGTATATTGAGTCCCACTTGTTTTTTATAATAAAATATCATCTCTACTCTCTCACTTATTTTCTATAAAATAAAATAAAATAAAATAATAAATGTAAAAGATAAAAATAAATAATATAATAATAATTTGTACACTTGCATTGCCTAGACCCTTAGAGTGACCAACTTTTTTCATTAGGCAAATGGGTAGGCAACATGCCACCTAGGTTGTTATAGTACAATTTTTCCTATTTCATTTGCATACTACCTTGGAGATGGTCATGTCAAATTGCCACATAAGCCATCAAATTTGAATTTGATATTTTACATTTGACATATCCTTTTTTTATTGTTGGAACATTTGACATATCCTTGGAGATGCTCTAAAAGGGAGATGTCAAATATCGAACATTAAATTTGAATTTAATGGCTTATGTGACAATTTGACATATAATTGAATTTACATTCCACCCTGCATATCAAATTAAAATATTATTTTATTATATAATGTTTATTGGTTTATTACTTTATAGGCACAATAATTGAAAAATAATAATAATATACTAAAATAATCACAAAGTCAAACAACCAAAAATAACAGGAGTAGAGAGAAATATTATTCCACACATTTAACATTTTAGGTTGGAGTGAGTCTCAACTATTTTTTTCTACAAGCTAAAAGTGCCACGTTGCATTTAACATCTCCCTTGGAGATGCTATTAGTTCTTATAAAGTTCTTGCCATATATTTAAGCATAAAAAATTTTCTTATAATGTTGTTATATATTTAAGAACTAATAACTACTCTTGCAAACTATTAGTCTCTGCTAGGGTTGTGACAGAAACCCTCCCTCTTTCTCCTTGCCGACAACCAACCTTTCCTAAGCTGAGGGAGGTGGCCACTGCCTCTCCTCCCCTCCGCCCATCTTCTCCTTCCCTATCCTCTTCTCCAATCTATTTCCCTCCCTCTCATCCTCTCTACCCTCTCTTTTCACTTTCTTGGGGCTTTTGCTGGCCCCTCTCTCCCCTTCCTTTTCTCCTCTCCAGATCTACTTAGATATTGGATTTTTAGCGTCAATTTATTTGGATCTAGGTTTGTTTGTGTGTTTGTTTTGTTTTGGTTACTTTTGCAGTGTTCTAGGTGGCTGGTGTTGTCTCTGTCTTGGTGTCGGCAAAAATAGTGATGCTAGATTGGGTCTCTCTTTATGAGAGTTGTGATACCTGGTGGCTGATGTTTTGTCTCTATTTCAACGGCAACGGCAATAGCGACGTTGGTGGTAGTTGTTGGGATGTGGTGGTGTGCCCTGAGGGTTTTGTCTTCGGTTTTAGCGTCTGTTTTGTTGTCCTGTTCCATTGTTATGTTGCTTCTTTGCAGCTCGTCTCTGCTATACGCCACCCGAAGACCTATGTTTGGTCATAGGAGTTTTCTTCGTCATGTTCTAAGTTGAGTTAGGGTGCTTTTCAAGGGCCATTCTTGTTATTAGTTTTGCGCTCTTCGTCAATGTGGTCTCCTATGTTTCTGTCCTTAGTGTGTTTTTGTAGTTCGTGGGCTGTCAAAAGACTGAGTTTTTCTCACAGAAGTTTTTTTTCGATAGTTGGGATGCGATGCAATTCTCTTCATGGGTCTATTGTGTTGATGCTTAGTTGGTTTATTTTTTAATTTTTTTTAATGTTCTTGTAACGGTCTTTTGTGGTCTGCGTTGGACTCTCTTGTTAGTCCTTGGCATGTGTGGTACTCTTTCCTACCCTAGAATTTGTCCCAAGTGGTTTTCCTAAGAATGTTTTAATGAGGCTATTGTATTCATGCCAGTCTTTGTATCCCGTTTTGGCTTATAAATGAAATCTTCTTCTAAAAAAAAAAAAACTAAAAACTTCTTAGTTCTTATAATGTTCTTGCGATATATGCAAGCATATAAAAAAAAGGGTTAAATACTCTTTTGATAACTAGGTTTTATATGAAAATTCAATTTGGTCACTGAGAAATTTTTTAGCTAAATTGGTTACTATGTTTCCCAAAGTTTACAATTTATAGACATTATGTTATCTCTGTTAAGTGCAGTTTTTATTTTTATTTTTTAGGAAGCACCTTCAGTCTTCTTCCTCTAACTCAACGAGTTAAGGTATATTGCAATATTAGGGTGTAAACATGAAAATCCTACGACAAATGAGACTAGAACACATGTACAAAGTACTATTTATATTAATGAAATTTAATATAAATAATACTGTAAGCTCATTTGGGTAGTGGCGATGAACATAAGATTCTTTGGGAGTATTTGGGTTATAACGGTAAGGAGAAATTGGGGGTTTTTGGGTTTCTGACAAGAGGGTGAAGTTTGGGAGTTAAATTTTAAAAAAAATTTAATGAGAGAGAGAAACTGGTGGAGAAGATAGAGAGGTATGACATGTTTATACTGTAAGCTCACTTTACATGTTCAGTTATTCAACTCAAACTTACCAGAGGTCTCAATTTCCCTAGGGTTTCTAAAACCTATATGTTGCACGAACACTTCAATTAGCTGAAGTGTTGGAGTGTCAGACACTCGGACAAGTCCTGGACACGGTCAAGACACTCCTCGACGCGATAAACCCATGGTTAAGAGATGGCATGGGTGATTTTGAGATCAAAACACCATTATTTTTGAAATTTTTGCTGAACAAATTTGAAAAGTTTTATAATAAAAAAAAAACTTAGGTTAAAATTATTATTGCAACTCTTTTGTACTGATACCAATTACCTTATCAACCCCTTTCTTTCTCTAGCAACTTCCGCCACCTGTTTCTTCTCTTTCTTTTTTTTCTTAGTTTTCATTATATTTTATTTTCTTCTTGGTATTTGAGATTATGTGAATGAATCATGAGGAGTACGTGAGTACTTTACTTTTTTTGTGGTATTATAAATTGAAGTATGAACATGAATATTTTAATTATTAAATATATATATATATAACTTATAAGCATTATTATAAAATTTATTATTTTTTAAATTATCATATCCTAGCAGTTTCCGTGTCCTAATTCTTCGATATTTTATATTATACTGTAAGCTTGCTCACCTGTTTAGCTGTTCATATCAAACTTAACAGCTTTGATTGAACCGCATATAATAGTCCTCACTAGAGAATTTGCAGTCCAAGTACAAGGACTGCTTAACTATTTCTTGGATTTGATATGGGCTGATGTTTGATGTGAAGATGGCAAATGTTGAGGGAATTTTACTGTGTTTTTGCTAGTGTTTGCTAGTAATTTTAGACGTCCTTGAAGATGGGTAGGCTAAGAACTTTTTTTTTTTTTTTTTTGAGATGAAGATCAAATTTAATTATGACCAAACAATCAAGAGTACATCATCATATAATGGCCTCATTAAAACCGTCCCGAAGAAAATTCAGTGAGACAAAACTTCAGAGCAAAAAATAGTACCACACATACCAAAATCAGAGACAAACCATACATAGACCAAAGAAACCAAAAAAACAGATTAAACAATCTGCTTGCACGCAGTCCATAAGCCATGGGGTCCAGATTCCAGCCAGAAGGCGAGGCCTCTGTCTCGAAGACGTGTTATCTTCTAGGTTGAATCTGACTCCTGATTGGTTGTTAATCTAGCCCATGTAAGGAGCTGTAAGTGCAACTCGGAAGTTAGCCCACTTGCGGCATGAAATGGACTTGGGATATTATAGGCTTGTTGGGCCGCCAGTTTGGTTAATTTGTGCTTAGTCTCCTCAGAAAAATATCCCGTGACTACGAATAGAGGAATGTAAAGCTTATCATATTTGTATATCACATTCTCATACAACTTTATGTAGTAAATAAAGTGGACAGTCACATTAATTAAAAAGTGTTAATAAATCATAAAAGAACAAATATTAAATTAATTTTAATTGATGTGGTTATCCACCTCATCTACCACATAAGGTGGTATGGAAATGTAGTATACAAATGTGATAAGAGTGAAAAACGTTATGACGGTTAGGAAGAATCGGCTATTTCCTCAACAAGAGCTGAATGTTAATGATTTTATAAAGTCCTTTTTTTAACTATCGGGAAATTTAAACTTCGTACCTCTTCCAACATTTGATAAAGAAGTATCACTAAACTAAGAGTTAGTTTGTTGATAAAGTCCCATTTAGGAAACTAAATTATGTAAGGCCCGTTTGATAACCATTTCATTTTTTGTTTTTAGTTTTCATTACAGGAAAAAGATGGCGAATGAAAGTGAGATTGAGAGTGGATAGGATTAAGAGGGAAGCTGAGAGGAGATGATGTGAGGGAGGAGTAATAAAAGTGAAAACAAAAACTAAAAACTGAAACTACTTGAAATTATTTTCACTTTCAAGTTTTTATTTTTACTTTTGTTACTCCTCCCTCCCATCCTCCCCTCTCATTCAAACTGTCATTCCCACTCTCATTTTTCTCTATACTCTAGCACAAAAAATAAAATATTTAATATTTAAAATTAAAATTAAAATTAAAATAGTTATTAAACGGGCCGTAACTAATGATTTGGCCTGATTAGTACATTATATTTCAACAACATCTCTCTCAATTTCCTCTTATGAATGTACTACAATTAAATCAAGATTTGGGTATCACCGGATGGACCTCAAGGTTTCAGTTTAATAAATGATTTCATTTACTAAAAACTTTTTTTTATTAAAGAAAAAAGAAATTGGTGTTTCATATCATTCACACAATTTTATTGTTCATAACTCATTATTTTTAATCTTGTGAGAAAATGTATATGACATGCAAGTTAGTAAGTCACACTGAACTAGTAATATACATGTGCATGAAGAAAAGAGACAAGCTGAGGGATGTTTTTTTTTTGGTAATGACAGTAAATCATTTTAACGATCACGCAACTGTTTACAAGGCCACATAGGCAGATAGAAATTGGACCTATATCAGAAGGCCTCAAGCACTATTAAGGTTAAAAGGGTCATCAACTCTATCCTTTTTATAACTTTTGATGATATCATGTCATTTTCTGGTTAATCATGTTATGAGTATACTTTACGGGCCAATTTTGCGCAAGGGACTTGTTTACTCATGTCTGCATCTGGGGTCTTAGATTCCGTTTTTTCTTTTAACGTTTCTATCCACACAAAAATAAAAAGGTCGGTTTTGCGATCTATCTATCCAAGTACAAAGTAAATGAGTAAATAACAGAGTTACCGTGGCTCTATGTGACCTAGCGTTGATGAGAAAGAAACAATAATACATCAACAATTTTGATGACTCACTTTACAGTCATTATCAAGGCATATTCGTATAAGTTTTGGCCACCTAATTTTGAAGTTAAAAGCACAAGTGATTGTGACAGGGGGGAGGCTTTACTACAAAACCTCACAGAAAGGTAAAGAAGCAAATCATGATCATCATTCATTGGTCATTGTTCATGGTGCTTCTTGCAATGATTGGCACTATGCATTTCCATTGATATTTTCTCTCTTTCACATGTTGGAAGACAACTTATATGTTTTTATATTATTTTTTGCATTCCATCTTGGGCTTAAATTTCCTCTCACTTTCTTTTGAATGAAAATGAACTTTGCAGTACTTTTCTCCAAGGCATTTATTCTTTTGCAAACCAAACCCTAGAAGAGGATTTGTACATCTGTTACTAGTCACGGCCATCCAGTGGTAATTAGACACAGTACGTATGTATGCCCAATTAAGTTTGTGTCAGTAACAAATATATATCTGACAACCACCGAGGAGGTTTGCATGTTGTTCTTAGTCAACTGCTTTTCAGTTTAGTTGGGGTTGATAAGGCTTCATCGCCCTTAATTTGGTTGACCTATGTTTAAAACTATACAAAAGATAGTGCCAAATAAGGTGAAAGAACAACAAAGATATCCTCCATAGAGAGAGAGGCCTTGCAATTATGTTACTTATTTACTTCTAAATACAACTCAATCCATTTTGTATAAATGGAAAATACTTCTCTCCTTATCAAGTAAGTAGAAACTTCTACATTCCTCTCAATAACAGTGTGATATGTGTACAGAAGTTTTTCTTTTTATGTTTTTGATTAATTATTTTTGCATCTATGTCAAACTGTAATTGGCAGAAAGGAGGAATATCTCCTTACCGTTAAGGAGGCAAGTAGTATCCTTTACAAATTTGGCCAATAGACTCCAAAATTATGAGCTTCCAAGTTTCATCATCTTTGTGACAATCAATGTTTTCAAAGGCATGCGTAGACGCGCCTCGGAGTGTGGTGGGAGCAAATCACCTTAGGTGCTCTCTTGTTTAGTTGTTTGCACACTTAGCGTGTGCGTCGATGGCGAGGCGTAGGAAGACGTGCGCTCTGCCGTGTGATGCTAAAATATGAGAACTATGAGAGAATATTTGTTTGTGAAAATTTTCTATATATTCCTCTCTTTATAGGAAATCATATTTATAATACAACAGAGCCTTAGTGGTAAATAATAAATTCCTATTTCTATTTATAGTAGGAAATTATGAATTAAAGTAAATCAATTACAATTATAATAGGAATCATTGGTTTGTAAGGAAAGTAAGTCAATAGTCCATAAGTCACGCCAACATGTGAGGTGTAAGCTGCGCAAGGAAAAAAATGACGCACTGAGCCCTCATTCTATTTCTTCAGACGACGTCGTTTGGGTTGTTGAGGTTACCTTTGGGTTTTAATGAACCTGTGCGTTTTGGATGTTGTTTTAAACTTTTTGTTTTTAGTTTTTTCCAAAAGTTATTAATTGGCTTAACAAATCAATTTCTCACTCCTACCCAATACAATCAAACAGACCTAAACCCCAAATTCACTCTTCTCAACCGCATATCTATTCAGTTCTAACCTTCTTCTCAATTTAGGAACCAGCCTCCCTCTCAATTGATTGACCAATTGAGTTTTAAGATTGACTGTTATAATTATTACTTATATTTGATTGATTAGTAAGCTTCAATGGAAATTAATGGTTCAATTTAATTATATTGTATTATTTATCAATGTTCTTTATAAAAATAATTCATGTCTCAAAAGGTTTACACATCAACACTACAATGCTTACTGCTCGTCTTGCGAGACCAAAAACGCCTTGTATCTACGCCTCGCCTTTCAAAACATTGGTGACAATTTATGAATCATTGAAACATGATTTGTTTTCTGCAAATCAAGCAGTAAGAATGGTTTGCAGGGTAAATTAGTTGGAAAATGAACTTAATATTCTCATAATTGGCATGTTCCAAAGTGTGCAAGAATTAGTCAATTTTTAGCCGCTATATGAAGTAATTATATCATCAAAGTGTTAATGAGGACAAAATAAAGAAGGAACAACTTGCTTGGTCCCTATGGCCATAAAGTCAGATGCCACTTCTCAGCAACTTGCAAAGCCTTGTAATCTCCTAAAATCATCATTTCCCAATTTTTTTTTACAACTCCACCAACCAGCATCAAGCCCCTTCTTTTCTTCTTTCCTATTTTTTATTCTTGTGTCACAGTGCAATTTAGAATGTGCTAGTCCTTAGTAGTCATCCAATTTTGATTTGGAAGGCAACAATTTTGACCATAAAAATTTTAGAGTTAGATGGAATAAAGGTGACAAGTGGGAATTTCTTATTAAATAAGAACCACTGTCATTTGATGAATTGTAGGTAAACTAACATGAGGAATGATGGTGTGGCAAAAGAAAATACAAACATGATGGACTAGCACATAATAATTTTAAGGGATGCTAAGATTCACTTAGACTGTTGTATATAGGCATAACTCTGCTATGTGGGAAAGAAACTCTTCTTGCTATTGGATGCAGTGGCAGTGTCACAACTTTTTGATGGTTTAAAAGAGTAAAAGAAAAATGGTATGTCATTAGCTACGATATCCACCATGAATTCTATAATTTGCTCACTAATCTCTATTATTTTGCACCAACTAACTCTTAATCTAGTAATGTTTTTCTTTCTAATGTTAAAAATAAAAACCCAAATCTGAATCTCTCCTTCCCCTTATTAATAAAAAAGAACGCCCTACAAACTTGTATTGTAACTTACAAAATCTAACCCCTCAAACAAACAAAAGAAGAAAACTATCACACCACCCTCCCACTACTGTTCTGCTCCTCATTTCCTTCCCTTGAATCCTTCCAAGTTCCAACGTACTCCTTCTCAGCCGGAAAATTCCCCTCCGTCATCGCCCGGCTGGCTTCCTCTATAGTGTTCTTCCTTTTTTGAATTTGCGTGTGCCTTTTGGTTTGCGAGCCCGCTTCAACTTGATACGAGAAGTGTGGTGGCTGATCATTTTCAAGCATGTTGGGAATTTTTTTTTCTTGGTGAAATATTATGAAGCAAGGGTGGTTTTTGGTTTGTGATGGAGATTTTGGAAAGCTCGCAATGAAAATGTTTCCATGGAATTAGTTTTCAGTGCAAACCCCAAAGCTTTCGAAACGAAACATCAATTTTCTTATACACCCCCAACATTTCTTCTCAACGTTTTTGTCCAACAACTTTCTTCGTTTTCTTTTGTGCCAAGAAACAACTCTCTTGGTTCGTTTTTCTTTCTTCCACACGAACTGAACAACTGCAGTTATTTTGACTAAGCCAGATAGTCAACAAAGACACAACATGACGTGACGGAGGACTATTGGGGGGTTGTAAACAATGAAAAAGAACTGAGAAGCAGGTTATCTAGCCCCCTCGGCGGGCCGGTGAAAGCAGTTAGGAGGGGACCCACTGATGATGTGGCCACAGGTAAGCTATTATTACCGCTGGGACCCACATTGGAATAAGACCCAAAACGCCGTAGTTTCTGTAGTCAAGAAACGTGTGAAACGCACACGCTGGCACCCAAGTGGTCATGCGTGGTGTGCCGTGACCGTGGGTTCAAGAAGCTCTCCATTGACTCATAGTCCGCCATCCTTTTCAAGTCAAATTCTAACCCGCCATCATTTCTGTCCTTTTTTTCTTTTATCCCAATATCACTTTTTGTATTTGTTTCAAATATTTTCCTTCACAAATTTATTCTAGAAACAAAAAAGACGGTATGTCCTAAATTTCGCACCAAGATAATCATTTTTTCTGAGTGTACCAAGACAAACAAGTGGGAAAATGATTGTCATTGAGGAATTCGGCTTAGTGATATTGACTAAATTAAATATGAAATCAAATTCATTTTCGAAGTGGGATATTTGTGGATCTTCCATTACAACAATATTTAAGACTAGTGATTTTAACATAACGTAAAGGTTTAATTGGAGTAGTGGTTACTGAATCTTTACAAACCGATTAGGGTTTCAAATATTTGGAGAGAAAAACAAGTGAGTAGTGTGAGGCAATTCACTAATTTGAGTTCGGTTGTATATGCATTGACTTTTTAGGGCTTGAACATGGATTAATTTGAGTAGAGCTCGAATTTTTTAGGATTAGCAACGAGTTTGGAGGGAAGAATAGGTCAGAACAATGGGAAGCAAAAACGACTTGAAATGACCATTTTGCTCCCAAATAGATAACGAAATTTAAATAGTGTTCCGCGTATGGTACTATCATTAGATTTATACATTTCTTTATCTTTGTTTTAGAGTCAAGTTTAAAGACTAAATGAACGAAAAATTGAGTTGGATGACAAAAGTGTAAATCATCTACAAGTAAAGGGGTTATTGCTCCAATTCAGCCCAAAGTAAACTTTTTTGTGTGTGTAAACAAAGCCAAAATGATTTTGAGAACAGACACCAAAAAAGAAAACCCTAATGTGAGAAAAATTTCAGTTGATGGCCTTCATCCCTCTACTCCTCCCCTCCCAGATCTTTTCCCTTCTCCACCCTTTCCCTCCTCTGCCCCTCGCTCATCGCCTCCCCTCTTCCTTGCCCCTCCTATCCTTGTGAGTTTTACAAACTTTATGCTGGAGTTTGGTGCTTGGTCATTTTGGCTGAGTTTGTTGTCTACTTTGCTTTCTTGGGACGACGTGGTGGTAAATTGGCTTTTATTTTCTTGTTGTGTGTTGCAGTTTTTTCAGTTGTAATAAGTACATCAGCTCTTTAAATTTGTCTCTACTTGTAGGTTTTATTTGTGAGAGTTTAAAGGTTCTAGTTTTGTGCGTTAAGGCATTTGCTTGGTTTTTCCAAGCTTGTGGCTTTTATGCCATAGTTTTTTTGGCATGTGTAGTTGAATTCAAAAGATTAAACTTGAATTCAGAAGATATGTGATTCAAATGAGTATTCAATGTGTTTTGGGGAAAGAGTTTTCAAATGAACTTTCTAGTGCATGAAACATGCAATGGAGAGAGTGGTGGAGGTTCTTATCTACATAAAAGCTTTTGGAGGTTCTTATAAGTCGAAATCTAAGACATGTTGTGACTATGAGATTGGAATAAGGATCTAAATTTACTTGTGTTACATTTGTATAACTTGTCAAATTCAAAATGTCTTAGATTTTATTGTTGTTTTAGATATTACAAGATCTTACGTACGTTGTCAATAACAAGTTGGCTTGTTACATCTATTTTGGAGCATGAACAAGTGGTGATGGTATGTAAGAATGGATTAGGATTATGCTAGGTCATAAGTCGAAATGTATTTTGCTTCATATATTTGCGTAATAACGATTCTTGTTGTCACAAAACGAAGAAAATATATAATTATTAGTTACTTCCATCTATTTATTTTAATGAATAATAGGCAAACCATTTGATTAATGAGATATTTAGTGATATATCCATTCTTAGCACTAATATTATAAATAAACCCTACACCATTGAATTTCTATAAACAAACCCAAAAATAACATATGGCCTTATTGAATTTAATATTGATTATTAAATTACTTTAATGCCCTATTGAGTGTTTTGGGTATTTTTATGAGATTTTGGAATTGGGCTTGTTTTAAGAAATTAATGGCAGTTTTGTAATTTATAAGAAGTTAAAAGCCTATTTGTTATGTTGTAAATGAGTTTTGTGTGTGTTTCTAAAGTTTATTTCATATGGGGTATTTTTATAATTTGGACCCTTATATTGGGTATAATAGTGAATCTCCCTTGATTAATTTCACAGAAAAATATTGGTTTAGGTTCCTTTCATGATCGCGTTGCTTAATCTATATGGGAGTATTAGTCAACTCACGCCCTTAGGCAGCAGCGAAAGCATGCGACATGCCTAGAAACTAAAAAAATTAAAAAATAAATCAAGCCGCATTTAATAATTTTAATGGTGAATTAGAGGATTAAGTAACAGATCATCATGCATAAACTTAAAGACAATTAAAATGTGACCTTATATATTTAAAAACGATGCACTCGGCTTGGCTAGCCGCAATTCAGGGGTAGGATGAGCCAAATTCTCAATTAAATTAAAAAAGAGTTGGTGATTGCTGTAAAAGAGCTTTTATATAATTTGTTAATATAGATAGCTCGATACAAGTTATGATGTGTAAGTCCCACATCAAAGAATACAACAATAATCTACCATTTAAATATAAGTGGTCCACTTCTAATTGTACCGAGACCTTTAAAAGGAGTGATGCGAACTCAAGTATAAAGAGACATACATACTATTCTGATTAATTGACCTAACCCACAACTACAAAACAGAATCACATCTAATTATTTGAGTATAAACATATATTTTTTCTTTTTTTGACAAGTAGCGTGATGAACTTTAGTTGTACATGGTCTAAATAATATTCCTAGAATTCTCTAGATGATTGTAGAATAGAATACAAATAAACAAACACAGTGATAAAGGACCAGCAGGGAATGATGTTGACTAGAGCTATTGGTGATGGTGAATCATACATCACAAAGTCATTAATTAAGACATTAAATCCCCATAGAACACCACATTAGCTAGTGGGGCTTGTTTTTTTTTTGGACACTTTAAGGTGCTTATTATACTCTTCACCACTTTAAAATTTTCCAATTAAATAATGTATATGCATATCTACATAATTAGTTCCTTCTTACCCAGCCAGAGGTGGCATTGATTTGTACAGACATATCAAACAATAGGCAGGCGTGTGTTTTGCCTGACTTTGGAAGGGCTAAAAATATTTCAAGAGTCCTTCTGAACTAGGGTAATGTTTTTTTTTTTATAAAGCACTTAGATTTTAATTTTTAAATATAAAAAAATTTGGGTGCACAAAAATACTTACGGACATATAATTGATTAGAACATAAATATTGATAAACGAGCTCTTAATGAATACGTCGTAGTTATAATACAGCGTTACAAAATAACATGGTGTTGGTGTCATATAGCAACATAGAGTTTTGTAAGTAGAGGTTTGTCTTATGTGCGAAAAGGAAATATAGGGAAGATATGTATACGTATGATTCTATGCAAGAAATGCAAACTCAAGGAAGGAATCTTAACTTTCATATGAATCCAATTAGAAGATATCATTCTAATAAAATATGCAATTGAATGAGGACATTTGATATTTTTAGTAGGAAATCCGATTTCTCTCCTAATCCATCCTCTCTTAAGCTTCTTAAGCTTTTAATTAAATACTTTTAGTAGTTTAATTATCCCGTAGTTTATGCTAATTATGTTTGAAGTCAGATTTACTCTTTGTTTATTTAATGTTTTTTTAAAAAAAAAAAAAATACCTTGGCTGAAGTTGTACATCTATATGTTTTGTTATTTGGATACAAGAGGCATCTGGGCAGGGTGTTGTTACTCTGGACCACCCACGTGTTCTGCTCATGAGCCTTGTCAGAAGTTTTAGAATTTATTTCTTCAAAGCTTAAAGCACTAGATTATTCCCCATTTATGAATAAATATCTCACACGATTACAATGTCTTAACCCACAACACAACAAAGTCCCCGTTGGATGCGTTAGTCAATTAACCAAGTAACTTGTTTTGAAATGTGAATGCATGAAGCACTTTTGTTAATAGGGTTTTGTAAGGAGTAAGTAAAAATCACACGCAAAAACTTTTTCTTCTCTTTTTTCAAAAAGCGCTAAGACTAGCTTTCTTTTCTCAAGTACGAATTACGGCTGATTTCTCGATTACTAAAAAATAAAAACATTCAAACCCTAAGTCAAAGGTCGAAACGATAATAATAATCTTGGATTGGTCATTTGGAAGTCTTTTTAATACTGCCAAAAACATGCAAGGGGCTTGTAGCTCAAGTGGTTAAGAGTATGTACCTATATATTCAAGGTCCTAAGTTTGATTTTCTCCTCTCCCAATAATAAAAATTTCCAAAAAAACATTTACAAAACACCATTTTAAAAACCAAACCTACTAGCTAAGTAACCCAATTAGCAAAAGCCCCTAACTTTTTGTACTAAATTAAGTTCACAAGTCTGCATCAAATCCCACATTGAGCAAGAATTAAGAGGGAAGGCTGCAAAAGCTAGTTGAGCATACTTGAGCTAAAGTAGAAGTATTTTCTTCTAGCATTGGTCAAGTCAAGCTTTTAAGAAAATGAAAGAAGGGTGGTGTTGGTAGGTAAGGTATGCAAGGATTTCCCAAATTTGGACTGTAATTTCTGATTTAACCAAGAAATTAATGCTAAAAGACCCACTAAGAATAGAAATCAATAATTAAATGGATGGTTTTGTGAGCATGCATGATCTGTTCAGTGTTGTGGTGGCGGCTATCCATATAAGCACACAAGCCACTATTTTATATACATATATTTTTTTGGCAACAGCTAGCAAAGGAGGAGGGTATTATCACACACCCACACGGTGTCATGGAGAATCGAACTGCAAATCACTAGTATGCATGCTAACACAGTGTCATAGAGAATCAAACTGCAAACTACTAGTCTGCATATCAATAATTCTACAACTGAGCTAAGAACCCATCGGCTCCATTACTTTATAATTCATGATTAAAAACATAAGTACACCAAAGAATGCTAATTTTTGCAATTTATTACCATATCAGAGGAGCACAAAAGAGTACGTGTGCTCTTCAATCTAATCAATTCAATAATCTCCTTGAGAACATTGTTTTGTGCTGTTAGAAAGTAATGGTTGATGATGGGAAATCATTGTGCCATGTGTCAAATGGATGGTTCTATCAATAGTTTTCTCGGTAAGCATGATTTAAATGAGATATTCTTCTTCATCATCAAAGAACCTTTTGATCATTTCAGTATTACTATAAAAAATAAACTTTGTTATTTCAATAATTTAGGTAAATAAGAAATCTAAAACTCTTTTTTATTGGATAATGAATATAACTAATTATGATTAACAATTATAAGTAGAGTATATGCACAAGTTATCAATGGATCCAATAATTTTATTATAAAAAATAGAGGCTTGGTCAAACTTTGATTGGTGACTTTTTTGTTTTTTGTTTTTTGTTTTTTTGGTTGGTGATATACTGAAACTTCTGTTTAATTTGAATATAAAAATTTGAGAAACAATATTTTCTCATTGGTGAGGCTTAAATTATTGACTTAGTGATGGAAAATGATATTTATTTAGACCGTACACCTTATATCCTTCAATGTTTGTGCATTTATAAGTAGATATTATTGGGAGTTATTTACACTAACATCCTTTGAGATCTTGTGTTTTCACAAAACTCCTTTGAGATCTTGTTTAATTTGAATATAAAAATTTGAGAAACAATATTTTCTCATTGGCGAGGCTTAAATTATTGACCTAGTGATGGAAAACGATATTTATTTAGACCGTACACCTTATATCCTCCAACTTTTGTGCATTCATAGGTAGATATTATTGGGAGTTATTTACACTAACACCCTTTGAGGTCTTGCGTTTTCATAAAACTCCCTCATGTCTCAAAATTATACGAACACCCCTAAGGTTTTAATTTGTGTAAATAACTCTATTATTGGTCGAAAACAAATTACATTTTTATGAAAACAAATTTTGATATATAACTTGAATGTTAAAAAAGAAATTAAAATAGTGGCAAAAATATTTTCGCATCCCTTCGCTTTCTGTGAACAGAGGATAATTAATGCTTGATGATATTTCCTCATATTATTATAGATATGGTTTTCATTTGGAGATGGCCAACCGAAACCAAACCAACATGATTAGGTCAGCCTTGACATAAACTTGTCTCCCCCCTAATCTAAATAAAGCATCGGACATTAGGGGCTGGAAATTTTTCTTGCTAAGATACTTTTGTGAAAATGACGAATTTGATCTATACAGTTCGAGTGTTTTTAATCAAGCCCTGGTGGTTTGATGTTTTCAATCAGGTTCTTATATGTCGATTTCATTATCATTGACAAATTATAAAAAGCAAAAGGGTTTTTTATCTGAATAGTCTTTAAAATTATGCTCGAGTTTCATATTGGTCTTCTAATTAATTTTTTCACTCTAGAGGTCCTGCAACTGTCTCATTTATGCTAAATTGGATAGTTTTCGTAAGTTTAAGAGGTAATTAGTGCCCAAATTGATAGTTTTACTACTCAATTTAACAAAAAATTTGACCGTAGGACTAATTTGACACATGTGAAAGAGTTGGAGGACTAGTAGAGTGAAAAAATTATTTGAATGACAAAAATAGAACTTAGGTATAAGTTGGAGTAACATTTTGGTATAAATAAAAAAAGTTGTCAATTTATAAGGGTAAATAATCTTTTTGTATTTTTAGTTTCAAAAATGACATCTCCATCATGTCCGTTGCACTTGAGAATTTTTCTTTGAAAAATTGACTGATTTTTCAGTTTTTCTTTTTTTGTTAAGGAAACCTAACTACAATAATTTGATTGGAAACTAAACTATGTAAATATATATATTTTTATAATGAAAATGTTTATATTTTGTTTTTAAATGGTTTTTTATTATTAATTTTTGGGTAGTTACTAATTGCTTCACACTTTGGGAACATATTGTTCAGCTAAATTTTGTTCAAAAAACTTGCAGTTTAATTTAGGTTTTGTTGGGTAAAAGTAAAAGAAAACTTATAAGTATATCTTTACGTTCATAGTCTTACAAACGGTCAGAATTGACAAAGATAATAATAATTTTTTTTTCACTTGCATTATCAAAGTGGACGATTCACTCATTCCATACTAAGAAAATCGCACAAAATATTTTGCTAAGCATAAGAATATCTCAGGTCCACCTCAATTTGTAATTGAGACATAGAAGTTGATAAAAGAGAATCTATTTTGCAAAAGTTTTGAGCAAAATGGGGGTTTTCTCGTATACATTGTTAAGGTGTTATAGGGTTCAAATTTAAGACCACCGATATTTAAGTCAATACTCTTTTTTATTGGACTATTTCCCGTTGGTGATAAAAGAGAAATTATTAAGAATGCATAAATCGTAATATTTTAACAATGTAGTTATGGTCAACGAGGTATAGCCCAATAGAAAAGAGTATTGACTTGCAAAACTAGCGGTCTCAGATTCGAACTTCTGTGACACATTGATAGTGTGTGCGTGAGAAACTCCCTCCTAGATAATTTAAATTATCGCTTATGCTAAAGAAACAATACAATTATGTGATTAACAAGTGCCACTTATTATGAGAAGTTGACGATAAATGGGTGGTTATTTTGATTGTTAATTAGTTGATGTAAAAGCATGGTAAAGGCCTCTCAAATTGAATTGTGTCATAGTGGGGTGGGGATATTTTGATTAACTAATTAAACACATAGAAAATTAGAAAACAGAATAAGTGAGATTAGGAATTAGGACAAAAGTTTGATTAGGACAAGAGAGTATAGAGACCTCAAAATACGTGAATTAAAAAAAAGAAAAACAATACATGTCATGTTTGTGTCACATAAATAAATAAAAATAATTAAAGCAAAAAAAGAAAAAAAGAAAAAAGAGGAACCAAAACGAAATCACAAATAATGAAACGACAATAAAAGCTTTAAATAATAGAGTGGAAGAAGAAAATTCAAAAAAGAAAAAAAGAAGAAATATTAGAATATGAGAAATGATAAGACCAAAGAGGGCAAGAAAATGAAAGGGAAATAAAAAGGAAAGAAGGAGGTGGGTTCCTTGCACCCAACGCATCTTCCTCAGCTTCGGGTTTAGGTTCGGGTTCAGACTCAGGTTCGGTGAAGACTTCGTGAGGATAAGAACGACCCATCCCTCTCTCTCTCCTCTCTCTCTCTCTCTCTCTCTCTCTCTCTCTCTAACGCCATCTACCACTCTATACAAGAACCCATTCCCTCCCTCACCGCCTCCACTCTTGCTTCTATTAACCTAAAAAGCCCTTCTCTTTCTCTCTCTAAAAGCTTCCTCTTTTCTCTCTCTACTTCTCTCTCTGTTTCTCTCTGTTTTCGTTTCTCAACATTGAGCAGAAGAGTGTTTTCTCTTGTTCATTCAAGCTGGCGATCGAAAATCAGGACACCACTGTTAGGGAAATCAAGCCCAAGAGCAGGAGAATCATGGTGAAAACCAGTCTTGCTTGTTCTCATTGTTGATTTGCTTTTCTGGTTCTTGTTTCTCTTTGCATTCAAATTTTGGGTTCAATGCTCTGTTTTGCTTGGTTCAAATTTTGAATTCTCTGGATTTTCACTGTGTCTTCTCTTCGATTCTCATGGTTATCTTTCTGGGTTTCTTCATTTTCATTGTTCTAACACTGATACTTGATTGACTTCTGAATAGGGTGCTGGAGGTCCTGATGAGGAGGACAACAGGTGGCCGCCATGGCTGAAGCCTCTGCTGAAAGAGAGCTTCTTTGTTCAATGCAAGCAACATGCCGATTCTCACAAGAGTGAATGCAACATGTACTGCTTGGATTGCATGAACGGTCCTCTCTGCTCTCTCTGCCTCTCCTACCACAAAGACCACCGTGCTATTCAGGTAATTTTCAACGGCTAAACACAGTCCATCGATTCTTAGATTCTTGTGCTTACCAAATTGGGCATCTGGGTCACATTGGGGTTCTTGTTCTCTCAATCATTCTCAGTAAAGTTCTTCCTTTTTTGCCTTTTTCTGACAAAAATCTCACTTCCCCAAGTTTTGCTTTGGGACCAGAAATTATGCCAAAGGGAAAATTTTGTTTTGATGATGGACTGTTTGTTTTGGGTACAAATTTTGTCACACATATTGTCTGAATCCCAATTTTGTCACACGGGCTTGCTCAGTTTTTGCTTCATTACAGCTATAAATCATAGATTTCTAATGGGTTTTGCTCAATTTGTTGATTTGAATGACAGATAAGGAGGTCCTCATACCATGATGTGATTAGGGTCAATGAGATTCAGAAGCATCTGGACATCAATGGAGTCCAAACCTACATTATCAACAGTGCAAAAGTTGTTTTTCTGAATGAGAGGCCTCAGCCTAGGCCTGGCAAAGGAGTCACAAATACCTGTGAAGTCTGTGAACGCAGCCTCCTAGATTCCTTCAGATTCTGCTCTCTTGGTTGCAAGGTAAATAATACAATGTCCCAATCCCTGATTTTGTTTTCCTTTTGCACTGTTTGGTTGCTCTGAAAACCAGAGAAAATTTCAGAGGGAAAGAGTCTTCTTGCCCCTTGTTTTTGTCTCCAAGCAATCAAACCCAATCAGCTCTTAGTAAATGTCATTCATTTGGTTGGTTAGTCTGAGTTTGACTTTTCCATTGCCCTTGTAGTCTATAGACTACAATCATAGAGAGTTGATGTCACACTTTGAAATCCTTACCATTTTCTTACCAACCAAACAATCCATAAGTGTGAACAAGCTGAATTGGGAATCTGGGTCATTGGGTCAGCCCTACATTTTTAAAATCAGCCATGGAAATCCAATTTGGTTTTTAATTCTTTCAGTTAGGTTTTATTTGCTACAATAAGTACTAATAATTCTTTGCAATGATCAATCTCAGATTGTGGGGACATCTAACAATCCCCAGAAGATGAAGCATTCAAAGGCAATGGGGTCTTCTGATTCAGAGGACTCGTACAGCAGCAGCAGCCATGGAAGATCCAAAAGCAGCAACAAGGTCCAGAGCTTCACACCCTCAACACCACCCCCAACTTCTGCTAATTACAGAACGGCCAAGAGGAGGAAGGGCATTCCCCACAGAGCACCTATGGGAGGACTAATTATAGAATATTAAGATGAAGCCCTGTATTTGTAGTTTATTACCCTAATGCCCCAGTTATACAAAGTAGTTTTCACAATGCCCCTCCAATTACCAGAGCTTTTTCACCAAAAGGCCTTGTTTGGAGCCAAAAAAAAAAAAAAAAAAAACTACCCCACTTAGCTTTCTAGTATTGTACATAGAAGCCGAGCCAATATAGGAAAAAGAAGTGCAAATGTTGGGAAAGTTGGACAATAAGACGAGCAAGGTTGAAGGACTGGGAAACTGGACGGTGGACAGTCAGAGGACCAAGATGCAAAAAGAAGGGAGAAAATAAGTCTTTTTTTACTGTTTTATAGTTTTACTAGTCTCTGGAAAATATAGGATGGTTGTTAGGGTTTGTGATTATACATAAGTTTTGGATGAAGATGTAAATAGTGGGTTTTTATTTAGAGAGGGTTTAGGGAGGTAGGAAAAGTCAATGTACTCCTTTGAAGGTAAGGGGATGTTATATATGGAAAGTGAAATAATAGATTTTATAATTTGTATTTTTTTTTTGCAGTGTTTTTATTATTTCCGCTTTTAGAAGTTTTGACCGGCGCTAGTAAAAAGGAATACCAAAGCCAAGTGGGCCCCACGCCGGCCGCCTCGTGTGGGGTGGGTTATGATGACGGGGCTTTCTGTCACAGACTGAACACGTGTACTACGCGGATTGGGGGTGGGAAAGCAATGGCGGTCTTGATCCTCGGAATCATAAAGAGGCCTCAGCCGCCCTCCGTTTTTATCATATGTATATATATATATATATTTTTTAATATTTTGGTCAGAAATTTCAGAAAGGCGGTTCCTTTAGCAAATTGGGTTACGGAACTTGTGGGCCCATCCGTGCAGTGAAATTTGGCCGTTGGATCAAGCGTGCACGGTGATGTTGGGTTGATGGGTCACTTATGGGCGATCATGGTGGGGCCCGTAACAAAGACAGGAAATGCTTTTGTGAATATCTTTTTAGCTTATAGTTGGAGTGAATTATTGTGGATAGTTGTCAATGTGTTTATACCATAAAACATGAACATTGTGTAATTGATCAAAACTCCACCTTTGTTGGTTGATGTCCCAAGGACGAATGCCAACTTGCCCATCTCTTGTGTCATTTTGGTATGCTAGCTGATAGATTGTCAATATTTTAGATATTCGAAATTTACGCAAGCGACATTGATGTGATCGTGTAATTATGATGATTCAAGAAAATGTATATAGTTTCGAGACGCTTGTTATTCAAGTATTTAATAGCATTTACCTCTGCACTAGTCACTTGTATAAAAAGGAACATGAATGTACTCTACTAATCATCTTCTCCTCTCGATTACTTTCACATTTCAGAATGTTGCCTCATAATGGGAAACTATTCATTATATGAGTCATCCATTAAAAATCATATTAATGAACAGAAAACCTAGTCAAAATTGTTTCATCATTTAACTGTAATCAAAGAAATACACAAATATCATACATCATCCATAAAATACTAAAGTGATGAAAAACAAATAACTAAAGTAATTTTCAGTTTGATTAATTAAACAAAAAATGGAGAAACGTCTTGGTACTAAGAGCAACTTTAATTGTTGTGTGTAAATTTGGAGATGTAAGTCACATTTACATCTCCTTTACATATCCGAAAAATGTAAATGTGGTGTTTCCTCTAATGGGAGGAGATGTAACAACTAGGCGGGGCTGCAATTACCTATCTTTTATTAACGTCTCTCTCTTTTCTCCTTTTGCATCACTAAGCTGGGTCCACAAGTTGGAATGTAAAATCAGTTGCAATTGTGCAATTTTTTTTTTGCCAACTTCCGGCAATTATGCATCTTTCCATGTCTTTTACATGTACCCATTGAAGCATTTTCCGATGAATTTGGATCTAAATTTAGCATGCATCCCCATATACATACAATCAATAAAGTTGCTCTAAATTTTCTTTGACTCACCTTGGATGTTTCTCACGTGTTTCTCAGACCAAAAAATTATTACATTTTAGACTAGTACAAAAAAAAAGTAAATATTTCACCTGCTTGGAGACCTATTGGTTTTTTTTATTTTTTATTTTTTATTTTTTTGTGGGGCAAGAAGGACCTACTGGTCATTTGACCAGCAAAAAGAAAGCATATCTGTTTAGATACCTTCCCCCATATAGTTTTGGTTAGGTTTAAGTTTAACGAATTAAAAAATAAAGAAAGTAAAATTTTACAATAAGCTTTTTCCCTATTGGTCATTATTGTTTTTATAAAATAAAGGCCACCTAAACGATACAAAAATCCATGAAACAAAATGAAATGATAATTTCGCCTTTAAATTAGACAAAAAAATGTAACAAATATTATAATAGGACCAATGGTACGTGACGACGTAAAATCGAAGCTCTACAAGAGCCAATTATCGAGTCTAAAACTCTAAGGACCAAAATACAACTCCGGCATAAGTTAAGGTACTATTGCTCTAGTCTATATACATAGTAGATGTACAGGTATTTGATAATCAATGACCATAAAACGTGTCTATCTGCTTATGGATAGAAAGGAAAAAATTATGTTCACCACGTGTACCGTAGCCTGAGTACCCTAACCCTAGTCTGCATTCTGCCGTTTTTTTTTTTCTTCTTTCAATCGTTGGTCTTCTTAAATCTCTTTTGTCCTCTCCTATGTTTTCTTAGTTATTTATTTATTTTTCTAAATGATATAATTTTGTCTTTCTAATGCACAATATCATACAATTCAGGTGTGGACGGCTTGGGTTGTTATTCAGGTTGAACTTCACAACGTTGAAACGATCAATGTAGACTCAATTTGTGCCCAACTTTTCTACAAGTTTCAATAATTTTCACTAAATCGGCAAACATTAAAACGAAAACTGATATAGACTGTCAAGTTAAAACATAACATATACTATCGATTTTGTATTATAAATAAAAAAACTTGTAACTCGTACCGTCAAGTTAAAACATAACATATGCTATTGGTTCTAATGAAGAAAAATAAACATAATTTAATATATGTGTGTACGCGTGGCATTGGTGCACCTCCTTTTATATTGGAGCCTACATAATTTGTTAACCAGAGTTTCTTTTAGCTAATTAATTCCAAACCAACCACGTTTTAAACCCAAGCCTAACTTTTTTGTCTTTTCAATTCTTCCGTCCAAAAAGAACAACTTTCGATTTTTCAGTAGTTCCACAAACCCTAAAAACATCTTTGAAAAAAAGAGAAAAGAAAAAAAGAAAAAAAAAGTAGAAGTCTGAGCAAGTAGCGTGTGGGTGGGAGATGTAGCGGACAACACAAGAGGTGACACGTGGCTGTCTAAACCGGCTTTTTGGGTATATGATATTTAATTTGTCGAAGAAGAGGCAAACCAGCCACCAGTGCAGCAGGGATTGACACGTTGTGGTTTTTTTTTTGTGCAAAGGTGGAATGTGACTCATGTGCTCATATCATCCTCTCTCACATTGGGTGAAATGTACGCTGCCACGTGGCAGTGAAAGTTCCAGCATCTTTCTATTTCTTAGTAAGTCTGTCAAGACGAGAGCCGTGGGAAAGAGAACGAACATTCATGTAGCTTCAACAGCCTAAACTGGAAAAATGCTTTGATGGTATTGTAGTGGGTCCGAGGTCGGTCTCGACTTTTTACTGTTGTTGCCTACCATTTGCTAGGCAACTAGGAAGGTCCTGACTTGAACGTAAGAACGGCAGGCTGGTTTGGGTACGGGCCGGGTATGTCAATATCATTCTTGTTCTCGTTCCAATCCATGCTACCATCTTTTATAAGGGGCTACTTCCTAAATTCCCGATTTTTTTTATTTAAAATATATATATATATATATATATATTCAAGGTGATAGAGTCCAATTTCAAGTCATATTAAAGGTAGATAACAGGGAATTGAAACTCTAAAGATTGGAATTATGATGACAAAGCTACTTTGGGAGAGTGGCTCGGTTGCATATTCATAGATTAAATCGAAACCTACTTCGAAGATTCCATGTGTGTCCAAATTTCGGGTTAATTCAAGTGTTGATATCAGGGTAATTCATGATAATAACAACGACATTTTCATTGATGCAAAGGGGAAACAGTGGATGTCGGTAATCCCTAAACTTGTATTTTAGTATCATTTTCTATTCCGATCTAAATGATATTAGTGGATGGAAAAACACAAGAACTCAAGTGATGCTCTAAGTAACCAACTACAGTAGACAGCATTGCACGTGACCTCCTACATAATTCAACAAACCCAACAGCCAACAAGAATAAACTAAAGTATTTGTTTGACTGCTAACTCATAACACATTCTAGATTTAATAATGAGACTCATAAATCTCAATGACCAAAGTTAATCTGAAAAATCAAAGCTTGAAAAAGTACAGCACAGGAAAAATGATAAAGGTGTGGATGGACAAAAGCGAGTTTGCTTCATCCTCCACATCAGCATTTAAAAGATTTATTAACGATTTGGTTAATAACAGAAGTAATCTGTAAGTTTTCTGCGAATTTAAGTATGTCATTATAATGTCCTTAAAAATGTATATGAACTTGAAAATGACCCCATTAGGAGGGTCTTTTGTAATTTGTCCTATAAAAAAGGATCTCCATTTTTTGTTTTTTATTTAATTTTTTCCACTTACACAACCAATTAGGGGACTTGCATTGTTTTTGCTACAACTTGGCAGCTCACGAAAGGTCACGTGCTGACCAAAAACACACCAAAACCACACGTGCGTTGCTTTTCTTCTCATAAAACACGAGCCCTATTTACTTAATAATTTTTTTTTAGCATATCTATTTCTCACATAATCCATCATCCCTGCTATTTTATGACCCAAAAAAATTATAATTCACATGTTTTCTGTGCTAGTAGAAATCCCAGTTAGTACTTTCTTTTCGGAATCTGTTCTCATCTGGAGTGCAAATATTTATTATGGAAAAATAAATAAATAAATTAGTATAGTATTATTAATGGCATTTCTTCATATGCTGACTTCATTTATGGTCAATTAGTTTTTAGGCTGAATGTTTATATTCTAACATGATAGGTGGTAGGTGCGGTGGTCCCATGCGCTCTTACATTGTATTTGTCCATATATTATGCGTAAAAAAACGCTACACGTGAGGGGGAGTGTTGAGAATATCTCACATTGAGATGGAAGTCTAACATAAAGAGCATAAAAGATCTTGAGCCTCTCCACCAATTTTTTTTGGGTTAGATGGTCACGTTTGTTCTAACACAAGAGACTATATAATGCTCACATTATTAAAACTATTTGACCTAGTAAACTACTGAATTTGGCCTAAACAGCTCGTAAATCATAGCATGAAAATGAGTTCAACTTGTGACGCGTCTTCTTCAAAACGTTATGTCGTGTACCCAAAAAGAAACTCAGTGTCCAAATATGCAAAACCGGACTTAGTGTTGAATACCATTTTGATCTCATAAAAAACTAGAAATGGTGATTAATTGGTGGATCACATTTCGATCTCATCAACATAAAATTGGCTAAAAGGTAAGGAGGAAATGAATCTAAAACGTAGCATTTTTTTTTTCTTGTTGGTGGTAGCCATGTAGGAGGAGCACACAAGAAAAGACTAAAGACTAAACGAGTTGGGTGGATGGATATGAATCTCTCTCCACTATCTCTACTTTTCTCTTCATGAGTTGATTAGCTTCTTCCTTTTGATGCCAAGCCCATCACAACCTCTTCTTTTTTCCCCAAAATAATCAAAAGGTTCCCAATCCCAACTTTATATCATATGCAAATCCATTATTATATCATACATGAGAACACATTATACATGAAATCAATGTGATTCTCTACCATGCAATAAAGCCATGCGTTTTGGATCTTGATGACCACCATATAAACCCTAATTTTTTTTGTCCTATATGCAAATAGGGGCCCCACTTTAATCAAGTTGCCTAAGCCATGATGCAAGTGGTTTACCAGCTCTTATCCGATGATAGGTAAAGCAAATAAGCCTCAATCATACCAAAACCGTGCTGATGATCTAATTTCTGATTGATTTTTTCCTTAATTGTGGGCCCTTAGCAGCTCAAATGCTTAGCTTGGATTGGCTAATGTTGTGTCAGGTCACCAACGTTACCTGATCTTTTCATATTGAATGGTACTTGTTCTAGAAATCATTTTCATCAAGAGATTTTCCACCAGATCTTTATTGTCTTGGCCACCACTTTAAACCGTTTAATTGCAAGAGAGGTTTAACCTTTCAATGCTCATCGGGAATACATAGAGGAGCAGAGTTTGTCTAAACAAATCTGTGCAAAAAATTATTTATGGCATGTTCATCAATTCTTGTTTTAGGTGTGCAAGTGTGTGTTTTTAGAAAGGATGCAAACGCAGAAATAACGGTCTACGATTATGTTTTTTTCTTGAATTATTAGAATAATCTATTTAAGTTACATAATTTATTCGCGTGATATGGTCTGTTTACGTGTTATTACATAAATGAATGATATGATTGTTATTTCCCACATATTAAGAAGTCTTAATATGTAGACGTAATCCATCACCACATTATAATTACTCTAATTTGTGATCACAATAACAAGGGATACATTCTAATGAACCCTAATAGCTAGGATGAAGATAGGGAAATAGTCTAAAATATGCCGTGTAAAAGTGAAAGGATAAGGATGCTTCATTTTGGCATCTGATATTCCAATCCCAAAGAGAGCATATAATATAAAATAATGCTCCAAGCAACTGAATATCTACAATCAATATCTTCTTGTTTAAATTTCTCCCCCATCCAAAATAAAAGAAAAAGAAAAAGAAAATAATATAAAAATGGAAAGTTGGGGTTTTAACTGAATTAAGATCAAATGGATTTGCAGATAATCCATGGGCCAAGCAGCAGGTGTGGGTGGAATTGGGGTGGACCCATTAAAATCAACAAACAGAAGAAGAACAAAGAGGATAAGAAGTTTGCTAGCTAGTTGCTTGCTGCTACAGCATGACTTTAAGTGACTCTTGGATATGTCAAAGCAGTTTAAATGTGTGATGCAACTCATCTTCAACCCCACACACCCTTGTTTCATGGGGTCACATTCCAGTCTGAAAGAAACTGTCGCTCATGGAGCACAAGTTGGAGGGGTCACATTCCTGTACGTTGATTTAATAATAGTCTGAAAGTTCATTTCATAGCACCTAATTTTCAGAGTAATACTTTAAGTGGGGATTCTTTGTCATGTAGCAAGTATTCGTCCAGTCGCAAATATTGATATTTTTTTTTGGAGTATAAACGATAGTTTAAACTACAGAGAAAATGATTTCTCACACATGCCCACACAACTATAATATCGTGGGAATTTGAATCTAAGACCTCTGATTTGCAAATGAAGCCCTTTCTCACTCGATTAGACCTCGTTGACTGCGAATACTGATATTTTAAAACATAATATGTGGTACAAAACTTTCATTTGATTGACCCAAAAAAAAAAACTTTCATTTGATTCTGATTCTGTAACACATGTTATTACTCTGTCACGTGACATGGAAAAGTCTCCGTCCAAGTTTTTCTGCATTGGCAATACTTTATAATTAATGGGACTGCATACATATTCTATCCCATCTTTACAATTTTTAATTATATTATGTCCCTTTCAAGTTTACAACTTGTTGCATAACTTAGAAAGAAAAAACTTTTCTGAAGCACACCAATGCCCTAGTTGCTTTTTGCTAAATCTCTCAAGTCCCCACCAATACCATGCTGCTTTTTTCTCCTTCTTCTGAATACCATGGTCCTTTGTTAGGGAATAGTTAATTGATTTTAATTTTTTTTTTTAAATTTAAATTATATAATTTTTATTTTTATTTTTAAATTTATAGTTTTCGGAGGTCATTGTCTTTGATTCAATTGAGAATAAGATGAAGGTGTTTGAAAGAAAGTAATTGGTTTGGACAACAAAGCTAAATTTGCTAAGAAAACTAGAAAACATTTGATTTTATGTATTTAAAATAACTAAATTTGATTTTTTGTTTTTTTTCGAAGAGATTTGATTTTATGTATTTGAAAAAACTATATGCAATGAGTAATTTAAAATCTATTTGTTTTCTTCATTCCCCGTCTTACTTAAATCTTTGCACACATGTATTGTAGTAGTCTCAATAAACCGTCTTAACTATAAATCCTAGATTTGAAATCACTCCATCCAAATAGACTCCGGTTTATTGAATTTGGACTTGACACTATTGGATTGAATATATTTGAAATAATTAGATGTATTACACTTGAAATGACTATATGCAATGAGTCATTTGGAACACATTGTTCTCCGAACTACAAAATTGCAATTAAAGAATAAATTTTCCTAGTTAGAAGTACATATATAAAAATTCCCAACAGTTTGCTAATGATAGGCTCCAAATGATAATTGTATGACAGATGCTAGTGATGTTTAAACTTTTTCTACACAATTGCACAAATGCTGAAAAGTTTAGCCCACTCTCTCGTACTACATCTATTTCTTCGAGTATGAGGCTTTTCCTTTGAGCTTCAATAAATAAAGGAGTATTTAATCCAAAATAGAAAGGACGGTTCTAATGACACGCTGCAATTCAGAGACAACAGAAAAATATAGACAATTAACAAAAGCATGAACGTAGACAATTAGCAAAAGCATGAACGTAGACCTTTGAGCCAAACTTAATAGCTCCATTGTAAGAACCCGGATCTAGGTTTACGTGCTATATTGCTAATATCGGAGATAAACACCTAAGTACAGCAGATGATGCATGGTTATTAGATTGATATATGGAATGGATGTTGAGTGTAAGAGGGTCTGAGTTGGTATTGTGAGATGAGATGCGCCTTCTAATAATAAACCATCAAGTTTGTGTATCAGACCAGAATGATTTGAGTTTTCTATCTGAAGGAGCCACGAAATAAAGACAGACAGAAAAAAGGAGAAGCCAGATCCTGCTGCCACTGTTTTGCTGTTTTGTTTTCTAATAACTAGGCCATGTTTGATAGGGAGGATTAGATTGGACTAGCTTGGACTAGTAAAATGCTGCTTAGATTTCATGTGCAATCAAGGAATAGTATGGGTGTTGTTTTCTAACTTGGAGGATTATGATGGACTATTCATAAGAGGTTCATGCCTAAAACTTATCCCTACTAATCCCACTTCAAGGGGATTAGTGGGGATAAGTTTTAGACATCAATCAATCTCATATGAATAGTTCACCTTAATCCTCCAAGTTACAAGACAACACCCACATTCTTCCTTGATTGCACATGAAAAATCTAAGCATTGTACTAGTCAAGCTAGTCCAATCTAACCTTCCATATCAAACATGGTAGTGTTTTCTTTTGTTCGACTCAAATCAAATGAAAGGTTCCCTTTGGATCAAACAGTTAATATAAGGGGTAAATTTGATAAACACGGTGCAACCTAAATATGTCTTCTCAGAATCCTTCAAAATGGAGGACATAAGCCCAACAATCATACCTAACCAATTAAAAGACAAATAAACAGAAAGTCTTAAAGGGAAGAGCATATATACCTTTTCAGGTGAAAACCCAAAGAAAAGTTGTTTGTGGGTTTCTAAACTCTAGGCCCGTCAAACTAATTCACTGTAAAACCCAGCAAACAGATTAATCTTTAAGAAAAAATCACTCGAGAAACCACTAATAACACCAACATGCAAGTTGACCTGTAGCTCTTCTGATCTACAAAATTAGACAAACCCCCCGGTTGAGAAAATTGAATACCAACCAAATTTTCTTTCACATAAATGTGGACCTGTAAAAAGAAAAATACATGTAGCAACTTATTTATTCTGAAAAATTGAACAGGAAAGAAGTCGAGCAAATTGAACAAAAGAGATAACCAGAATGAAAACACACACAGAAGAAAGACAATGAAAGAGTATTAGTACACAAAGTTAACCAATGGGCATTATAGAAACAAAATCTATATTATTAAGTTCATTTAACCTCAGGATAGAGAATTTAAACAAGCATTTTCGTTGACCCGTCACCGACACCATAAAAACTACAGCTAGGACTATAAATCCATTTCTCAAACTCATACAAATAAAAAACTACACTAATTTTAAAGGAACAGAGAAGGAGGATAAGAGAGAAATTTCATCTCACAGTTTCAAAGCCAGACACCAAAAAAGCCTAGTAGTTTCTATGACGGATATTTAGTATATCGTATTATTCATTCTGCACAATAGTGCCGGAAACACACCAATTAAACAGGAAGACCTTCCCCAAACCAATTTACCATGCCAAGTACTTGGTAAAGGAAAAAAAAACAGATTGTTTCAAACTTTACTCAGATACTTCTTAGGCCAACGCCAAAGTTTGGAAAGATAAAAGCTCTCATGCTTCCTTTTTCTTTTTCTAAACTTTTCAGTACATAATCTATATCCAAACTTTAAATACAATAACATTAGTTCATAATTCATAACCCTTTTCAAGAAAATCTACACATTAGTCAATATTTACATATAAAAGTCTCATCTCATAAGTTGTGAATATCCCACAAACCTATCAAATTTAACTTTCCAATATATATGAGTTTGACTCTTTTTCCCTAAAAGATAAAGGAAAATTCTAACCAAAATAGGTTTTCCACTAATCTCACAAATTACCCAAATGTTGACTACTACTTCCAGATGAAAAACCCAAATAGAGATAAGAACAAACACAAAGACATATTTATATACAAATTTTCTCTTGCCAAATATTGGCATGCTATGTTTTCAGACTCAATCTTGAGTGTGAACTATACATTCAAACAAGAATCCACCTACTAAAAAGTCCAAACTGACAAGCTGATACCATGATATGCAGGATTGATTGGCAGGAGAACAATTGCACATGTATATAATACATATAGATATATTGATAGAAACCGTACCCTGTTAAGCCAACCTCTTGGAAAGGAACCACTAAAACACTTATCATACCCTGCTAAACAACACATTGCATTGGAAAGGCCTTTTGTTCACTGAAATAAATCAAAGAATCAGATCAAGAGTAAAGTAAGAGAGACAAAAATCCGATAAACGTTGTGTTTGGGGTTAAGGTTCCCCACTTCTGACCAATCTTGCGTAATTTGGTTAGAGCAGAAAAAAAAAACCCAGATATTTTGAAAGGAAAAATCAATGGCAAAGAATCAAAGAATTGAGGTGCTGCAACCATGAATGTGAGAAGAGTCAACTGATGATGGTTGTGAGAGGTCTGTGGTGATGGGTGCTTGGTGGTAGACAAGAGAGAGACGAAGTGGGGAATGGCTTCTTGGAGAGGGGAGCGGGCCAGGCGGCGGCAGAGGCGGGGCTGTAGGGAAGCACTGAGAAGGGAAACTGACCATTTTTTGATCGCTGAATTACATATCAGAATGGTGCTTGGAATTTTTTTCAAAACACCATTTAAGACGTTTGTAATAAAAATCACCAAAAAAAACTTGTTTAACCGTGCTCTAAACAAGAATGCTTTATTATAAATAAACCCTTGTTCTTACCCTTTAGTTGACAGTACTTGAATCTTGTTTCTGTACTCATGCAGATGTCTTCGAAATGCAAGCACATCTGACATGACATCCTCAAAATACACACATTATCCAATAGGACAATGGTGACCTGAAATTTGTGCAATGGACAGCATTGCAATCAAATAAGGAGGTGGGGGCGGGGCTGAAATGGTAATGGAATTATAGGGTCCACAATTCGCATGAGAAGTATTTTCACCTGAAATCAAGCCAAAAAGAAAAGGAAAAGGCAATGCTTCATTGCCTCAACTCTTTTTAGTTTCCTCTGTTTAAAGCTCAGAGTAGCCTTACCTACCAAAATTATAAATCCACCCAAAAGGTAGGACTCATACAGGATCTGTTCAAAGAAGGATCAAAACTGGAAGGTAGGACTATTAACTCACGTGCTCAAAGAAGCACCACCAATGCATAGACGTTACAAGGAATTCCTCTATTCTAACTCACAATTAAAGATGTCCTACTGCTTGGTCCATTGCAGCTCCATGAGTCTTGCAGCCTTCAAGGAAACTACGCCATATAATGACATTTGGTGGGAAGGGCATGTTGGAAATCACTGTCTCTGCTTCTGTAACATGTCCACATTTAGCCAACAAGTCAACCATACAATGGTAATGATCCATTTCTGGTTCAACACCATAATCCATTTTCATTTTCCCAAATAACTCCATCCCATCTCTCACTAACCCGCCATGCCTGCAAGCTGTAAGAACTGCAGTAAAAGCTACTCCATCAGGCTTAAAGCCCAAGAGTATCATTTCTCTGAATCGTTCTAATGACTCATGAACATAACCATTAAGTCCAAGTGCAGAAATTAGAGCTGTCCATGTGATTAAATTTTTTTCTTTCATTTCTTCAAAGATTTTCACTGAGCTGTCTGCACTACCACATTTCCCATACATGTCAATTAAAACGTTGCATGCAAATGTGTCACAAGAACTGAAATCTATCTTAATGATATAACCGTGAAGAGAACTGCCCAAAGAAAAATTGCAAAGTTTTGCGCACACACTTAGAAGGCTGACAAATGTATAATTGTCTGGCAGGACTTGAATCAAATGCATCTGTTTGTAAAGCTCAAATACCTCTTCGTAATAACCGCTGCGGGCACAAGCTGCAATCACAATGTTCCAGGATACAATGTCAAGTTTTTCACGTAGAGAAAGAAATTTTAGAGTTTCATTATATCTCCCAATTCTGTTATAAATTCCAGCAATGACATTAGACGGAACTGCAGCAAGAAGACCATCAGAATCTGTGAGAAAGACCAGGACATGAGATATGAGACCATTTTTGGCATATGAGGTTATAAGAGAGCTCAACACATACTCGTGTTTCTGAAATCCCATTCTTACAATTAAGCAATGCAGCTGCTGGAGCTCTAATGCCAATGATGACTTAAGCGCAGCTGAAAATGAGAACTCATTAGGTCGGTAACCTAAATGAAGCATTTCTTGCAGTAAGAGTATGGATGCAGGGGAATAATTATTAGAGTAACCCAAAATCAAAGCATTCCAGCAAACCACATTTTTCATATAGATCTCATTAAAACAGCGTTGGGCACTTTCCAAGTTATCACATTTAGCATAAAAATGAACCAATGCACTACCTACAAAAACATTAGATTCCAAACCATGCTGGATTATCTTAACATGAAAGGACTCTCCATAGAATGGAATGTCCAAATGTGTACAACAGTTTATAAGGCTAACAAATGTGGTCTCAGTAGGCAAAACTCCATCCATGGACATTTTAGTAAAGAATTCTAATGCTTTTTGAGGTCTATCAGTTTTTGCTACCGCACCAATCATAGTATTCCATGATACCACATCCAGAAAAGTCACCTCTTCAATAATTTTCTCAGCCAAGAATATGCCAGTGCACTTCATATACATACTTATAAGAGAGTTCAACACTGCAACTTCACACTTAAACCCATTTTTTATGACTAAAGCATGCAGTTGTTCCCCAAATTCAAAGTCTTGCTGGCATGACAATACTGAAAAAACACCCACAAAAGAACCTTCAGACAAAGTACAGTGCATCCTCACTAGTTCCCGAAATAAAAACACACAATTTTTAACAAAACCGTGATTTCCAAGCAAATATATCAGTGAATTCCATGTTACCAAGCTCTTACAAGGCATATCCTCAAATGCCCAAACTGCTTCCTCTAACAACCCATGCCTTCCGTAAAATCCCAACAAACAAGTCCCCACAAAAGCATCTACATCAAACAGTCCATTCTTTATTACCAAAGAATGCAATTGAACCCCATGATAAACATCCAATGACCTACATGTCAAAAACCCACCAACTGCATACTGAGTTGGCTCAAACCCACAAACTCTCATCACAGAAAATATTTTCCAAGCTTCCCCTACATACCCACAACTACTATAACCACTAATTATGATATTATATGACACAACGTTTCTATGAGGCATTTTATCAAACAAGTAACGAGCAACTGACAATTCCCCAAGTGACGAATATTGAGACATGATATTATTGTAGACAAAAGTGGGTTGGGTTGGAGACGGACCCATCGTGATGTTGAGAGCATGGAGTTGTTTTGTTGCTCTAAGGGAACGAACCCTTGAGCATGCGTGCAGAAGTTGCAGAAGACGTTTGTGTTGTTTGAGGAAATCTCCATGGAAGCTTATGCTGTCGGTAACAACCAGAGACAGAGCCAGGATTGCAAAATTTGGGTGGGCTTCTTTCCGTAAAAAAAAAAAATTTGTCAAAATTTCACTAGAGTCTGCTTTGTTCCTTTGACTCCCAAATTTATAGAACCTGTTGAAAAGATACAAATGAACTAGGAAACATAAAGTATAGGCACTTCCAAGATACAAACTGAACCACAAACCCAACTATGGTAATCCTCTAAGCATGACATATTAGATTATCCGAATACTTACTGAGACAACAATTTGAACTACTTTGCAAAATTTTAACACCCTGATATTAAATATATATTCCATTATCAATATTTCATTTTACATCGGCTACTCGTGTAACATCTTTCAATGAATTTTTTGTGAAGTAACATAGATGTAAAACTGCAGGTTCCAATGGAAGCAGTTATAGAACACTTCTGTTGTTGTTCAAACAATTATCAACCAACCTTAAAGAATAGTTTGTTCAACACTAAGAAAGGGAAATAATCCCTTAAAACAAAGCAAAACAGATTCCAGGGAGGGCAGTTAGTTTCAAACAAGAATTATAAAAAATGTTGATGCGAAAAAGTGGTTTGATACGTAATTCGTCAACTTAGTCAAAATGTCCCTTCGGTAGGTCCCTGTCCTTGGTAAGTGGTCCACTCCAGAGGGTCAAGTACCTGCAAAAGGACGCGTTCGGTAAATCCTTGGGGTACCGGTGCAGTACCGGCCGAAGGCTCTCCGATGCCTAAATAAGTACGGATTTAGTAAGGTTAACTGACAGATCACACGATAGCGTACCGTTAGTTCTGATCCCCTCCTTTTGGGGATATGGGTCTCCTTATATAGACCTTGGGAGGTGTGCGTTGTGCTCATTTTTCCGATGTGGGACTCCAGGCATGGATTGCGAGCATGACACGTGTCTGATGGTAAAAAGGGCCAAGATAGATGGCTTCGGTAGGGAGCATGCCGAAGGGGTCCTGTGATCAGAATGGATCCTGTCCACGTGTCCGGCGGTAATAGGCCGTTTAATTAGGTATAAACAGTAGTCCCCCAAGTTCTCTTTCGAAGGTTCTTCGGAAGGGAATTTGGTTCTCTTTGGTAGTTCGGAGGTTCTCCTACCGTTCGGCATGCTCATTTGGGGGGAGGAAAGGCGCTTGTGTCGTTCCTTTCGGAAAGTAGTGTTCTGGGAAAATCGGTCGGGGACTTGAAGGGTCGCCAATGTTGAGAGGTGAGAGGGCAGAGAGACGCTTCGTCTTCCGTGCCTGGCGCGCAGATAGAGGCGCCATTCGCCGGGTGACGCGTGGCCAGCAATAACACGCCTGTTGGTGCATTAATGAGCCGTTTAGTCTTCCGAGGCGTGCCGTTACAGTTCTCCCTCTATAAATGGAGGTCGCTCCGGATGAAATATTCACTTTGCAATTGTGAGAGTGTGCGAGAGCTCTCGAATAGGCGATTTTCGAAGCGTGCGATCGGCAAGTTAGGCGATTTTTGAAGTGTGCAGACGGCAATCCAGGCGATTTTCGAAGTGTGCAGACGGCAATCCAGCGACTTTCACAGCACTTAAGGTAAGATACCGTTCGATACCCCCCTGAGTTTTATTATACTTCTGTCCGTGGCATAGGCTAGCCGATCGTTAAGTAGGATCTTCCTTCGGTAGTCTAGTGGCCATAGGTAGAGAAGTAGGTATCTGTAGGATAGCGCAGCACGAACCTTAGTTTTCCCTTTTTCTTTGTTTTGTAGATGTCCGATAGCGAGTCACCGTTCGGCGATGAGCCCAACGCTTTCGACGGGGAGCTATCTTCCGGCTGGGATACGTCCAGCGAGGCCGTGAGCCTCGGCGCCGAGGGCGGGGAAGACTCCGATGCCGAGCTATTCGGTGAGGAGGCGGACTCCATTCCCCCCCACGGCATCGGTAAGGGGCTCATGACGGGGCACCCGCTACCCCTGGTCGCCGTGTACAGGGACGGTACCCGTGTCGTGCCGTCCGAGCACCAGCCAGAGGCTTCCACCTCCGGCAATGATGAGTTTGTTGCCGGTCCCTCTCGGCCGAGGGTTACGATCGTCCACCGAGAGCGGTATAGGATACCGGTGGGCATACCGCAAAAGACCCTGTTCGGGGTTGATTATTTGGAGCCGAACAAGCTTACCGAACGGGAGCTTCAAAAGATTAGGGCCGAATACCTCATTCCTGACTCGGTGAAGATGAGGGTCCCGAGTCCGGTCGAGTCCCTCAGCGACCCTGGAGATGGCGAAGTCGTCTTCTTCACCGATATGCTGGTGCAGGGGGTCAGGTTGCCGTTGCAGCCTGCCGTTCAGAAGTTACTTGCCCAGATTGGGTATGCCCCGGGCCAATATAACCCCAACTTCTGGGTGGCCCTGATGGGGGTGATAACGGCTTTTGGGATTGCCGGGGAGGGGGAGCCTTCCTACGAGCAATTCTCCTACCTCTACAGCGTCACCAAGTCGAAGAGTGCCGATCATGGTGGCTGGGTTCAGGCGAACTGCCTGAAGGCTTCCGAGCGAGGTCACTTCGTCAGCTCGGTGCCGACTTCCCAGAAGTCGTGGAGGAATCGGCGGGTGCTACTCTCTGGCCAATGGGAATCGCCATCGGGAGTACGCCCGCAGTCCCCAGTACCAACGACTTTCCAAACCGCCGGTAGGTCCCTAGTTGCCGATCGGTAGGTCCCTAGTTGCCTTTCTGTTTTCTTTTTATATTTGCTCACTGATTCTTTATTCGGACAGGCAAACTCAAGCAGCCGACTCCTACACAAGACGAGATTCGGCAGATCGACAGGGTGAGGCTGAAGGTCCCTGCTGCTGAGCGAGTGTACCCGCGCTTCCTTTTCACCAATAATCTCATCAGAGCCGGGCTCGTCGACCCTGCCGAGAGTAAGTATACTTGTTGCGCTTTTCTTCCTCTTTTTTTTTTTTGTGTGCATGCCGACTGACTGATTGTTTTTGGCCAGTGACGGACGCAAGGATGGCTGCCGAGGCCAAGAAGATGAACGAATCTTCCAAGAGGCGCCTTATGATGGGCCTCGAGGGCAAGAAGAAAAAGAAGCAGCTCGAGGCCCCTGCCGTTCGGTCGTCGACGGACCCCGAGGAGGTGACCCTCGCTGAGCGTATGCGGCAGTTGGGCGCTGAGCCTGTCGCAAGGCCGGCTGTCGATCCCCATGCGCCGAGGCAGGCCGACGCCGAAGCCGTCGCCTCAAGGGCTGCCGGGAAGCGGCCGATAACGGTGGACTTGGAAGCTTCTCCGGCGTCCAAGCGAAGCCGTCCGTCAGACGCTTCCAGGGCCGTCTTTGCGGCGGAGGACGAGGATGGGCCTACCGAGGCCGTCACTCTCGCCTGCCCCTCGAAGACGGTGCAATTCGTCAATCACATGATCCTCGGTTCTCAGATGGAGCTGCCGGAGGTTGACGAGTTGCCGAAGAAGGTTCTTCGGGAGCAGGCTGGACGCGCCTTCCGACTGCAGGCAGCGGTAAGAATTTATCTCCCGATGTTGTCCTTTCATTATATTTTTTGGTGCCAAGTGGGGCTTCAAACTATCTTCCTCGTGTGCAGGCGTCCATGGAGATGTGGCTGTGTGTCAAGCGGGCCATCTCCGCTGCCGAACGGGCAAAAAAGGCCTATGACGACGGCAGGGCCAAGGTTGCCGAGGCTGGCAAGGCTATCCAGGACCACGCCCAGCTGCTAAAGGAGAAAGAGGCTGCCAAACGGCGGGCTCTCGCTTCGGAGGCGATGGTGGGCGAGATACGGGCCGATCTGGAGGCAGCGCGGGCGGCTCTGGAGGCAGCGCGGATGGCAGCGCGTGATGCCGAGGCCGTGTCGGAGGCGGTTCAGGATGCCCTGCAGGAATCCGAGCGGACCAAGGCTGCGGAGGTTGAGGCTGCCGTTCAAACGGCAATCCAGGGATACCGTTCTTCCGAGGAGTTCACTGTCCTCCTGGACAGGGAAGTTGGCTCCGAGATGGCGGGTATGTTGTACCGATTCAAGCGGTACAACCCTGGTCAGAAGCTGAACCTCAACTTCGCTGCCGATCCCCCTCCCCTTCCCGAGGGAATAACTGAGGAGATGATCGAAGACTACGAGGGGGAGGACGCCGCCGAAGGCTCCGGGTCTGCCGATGCTGCTGCTGCTGACGAAGCCTGAGGTCCTCTGTAATAGTATTAGCCTGTCTTATTATTATTGTTATTTTGTATTTGTACCGAACTCCTTGATGCCGAGGGCATCTCTAATTTGAACGCACATCTTTCTATACTTCCGTGTTTGATCTGAGTCCATTTTTATGTTGCCGATGGAATCTGTAGGGTAATAATTTCGAAAATATTTTATCGCCGTAGGCTAATAAAGTTGCCGTAGAACGCTAACTTCCCTATATTGGCAGCCGTAGGCTAGTAGAGATCGTAACAAGAATTTCCGAAGTAATAGTGCCGAAGGCTTTCTATATATCTCTGCCGAAAGACATTTACAATTTTGTCCTACCGTAGGCTAGGTTACAACTTAGTCCTGCCGTAGGCTAGGTTACTTGAAATAGTACTTGAGATGTTCCACGTTCCAAGGATGACCGAGGGTCTTGCCGTTGGAGTCTCTTAGGAGGTAGGTTCCCGATCGGAGGATACCGATGATCTCGTAAGGTCCTTCCCAGGAAGGTCCGAGGGTTCCTTCCGTGGCATCCTTAGTTGCTAGGGACACCTTCCTCATGACCCAATCACCGACTCGGAATGAACGGTGTCTGATTCTGGAGTCGTAATACCGAGAGACACGTTGCTTGTAGGCTTCGTTCCGAAGGTTGGCATGTGCTCGGTGCTCTTCCAGGAGGTCGAGGCTTAGAGAAAGTGCTTCTTCATTTGGCTTTGGTGCGAAGGTTTCCGTTCGGTAGGAAGGTTCGCCAATTTCTACCGGCACAACGGCTTCCGAACCGAAAGCCAAAGAGAAAGGGGTCTCTCCCGTGGACGTTCGGTAAGAGGTCCGAATGGCCCAGAGCGCTTCGGGAAGCTTTTCTGGCCAGGCTCCTTTGGCTTTGTCCAGCTGCCGTTTTAGCAGTTTCTTGATGATTTTGTTTATCGCTTCTACCTGACCGTTCGACTGGGGATGGGCCGGTGATGCGAAAAACAAGTTGATCTTCAGGCGGGTGCAAAAGTGCCTGAAGAGTTCCGAATCGAACTGCCTGCCGTTGTCGGTGATGATTGCGTACGGGATACCGAAACGGTAACAAATGTGAGTCCAGACGAAGTCTTCTACTCTTGCTGCCGTTATGGTTGCAAGAGGTTCGGCCTCCACCCATTTGGTGAAGTAGTCAACGGCAACCACAGCGTATTTCACCTGGCCTTTACCTTGTGGCATCGGACCGATCAGGTCTAGCCCCCACTGTGCGAAAGGCCAAGGACTCACGGTCGGTGTCAAGGGTTCGGCGGGGATATGCTGTATGTTGCCGAAACGCTGACATTTATCGCATTTCTTCACAAGTGAACTGGCGTCCTGGTGCATGGTCGGCCAGAAGTATCCCTGCTGAAAGGCCTTGTGTGCGAGTGACCGGGACCCAGAGTGGTCGCCGCAAACACCATTGTGGATTTCCCGGAGAACGTAGCTCCCCTGTTCTGCCGTAAGGCACTTGAGATACGGAGTCGTGTAGCCACGTTTGTAAAGGACGTCGTTGATGACGGTGTACCTTGCCGATCGGTATCTAAGCTTTCGGGCCTGGGCCTTGTCCTCTGGAAGGGTGCCGTTGGTTAGGTATGAGTAGATAGGGGACATCCACGTATCCTCGTACCGTACGGTACATATTTCGGAGGCTGCCGTGCTTGGTTGGGCAAGAATTTCCACCGGCACCTTTCTTCCGATTTTGTCATTGATTGCCGAGGCTAGTCGCGCCAAAGCATCGGCATGACTGTTTTCGCTCCTGGGGATCTGCTTGATCTCATAGGCTCGGAAGCTCTGGAGCAGCTGGTGGGTGGACGAAAGGTAGGCGTTCATGGAGGCGTCTCTGGCGGCGAAGTCCGCCGTTACCTGGTTCACAATAAGTTGGGAGTCACTGTGTATCTTGATCTGTTTTGCGTTCATGCTCTTGGCTAACCGAAGGCCGGCCAAGAGAGCCTCATATTCTGCTTCATTGTTGGAGGTTCGGAAGTTGAATCGGAGGGCGTACTCGATCTTGAGTCCCTCTGGTGTTGTCAGAACCAACCCTGCTCCACACCCCTGTTGGTTTGCCGAGCCGTCGACGTGCAGAGTCCATACAGGATTTGAGGCGTCGAGCCGTTCGGCGTCTACCTCCATCGGTGTTCCGGTTTCGGTAACTGGCTCGGGTACTTCCTGTGTCGTTGGTGGGGTGAGCTCGGAGATGAAATCGGCAATGGCCTGACCCTTTTCGGCTGGCCTTGGCACGAATTGTATATCGAATTCTCCGAGTTCAATCGCCCACTTGATCAATCGGCCAGAAGTCTCCGGTTTTTGGAGTACTTGCCGAAGCGGTTGGTTTGTCAGGATTTTGATCCCGTGTGCTTGGAAGTATGGCCGAAGTTTTCGTGCCGAGATCACCAGGGCTAGTGCAAGCTGCTCTAATGGGGGATATCGAAGTTCTGCGCTCTGGAGTGCCTTACTGACATAGAAGATCGGTAGCTCTGCCCTCTCCGGTTTTTGGATTAACACCGAACTGACGGCAGTGTCAGATACCGAGAGGTATAGGTAAAGAATCTCCCCAGGCAGTGGTTTTGACAGGAGAGGTGCTCTGCCCATGTAGTCTTTTAAGTCTTGAAATGCTTTATCACATTCGGCAGTCCATATGATATTCCGTTTGCCCCCTTTCAAGGCTTTAAAGAACGGTACACATTTGTCGGTAGCCTTTGATATGAAGCGAGTCAAAGCAGCTACTCGTCCGGTAAGGCTTTGAATGTCCTTTGTCGTCCTTGGCCTCTCCATGTCGATGATGGCCTTTATTTTTTCGGGGTTCGCTTCGATGCCCCTGTGACTAATCATGAATCCGAGGAATTTCCCGGAAGATACACCGAAGGCGCATTTCATCGGGTTTAACCTCATTCGGTAGTCCTTCAGAATGCCGAACATGATTGACAGATTGTACAGGTGCTCTTCGGTAGTTCTGCTTTTTACCAGCATGTCGTCAACGTAAACCTCCATGATGTTGCCGATGTGTTCGGCGAAGATTTTGTTGACAAGCCTCTGATATGTTGCCCCCGCGTTCTTCAAACCGAACGGCATGACATTGTAGCAGTACAACCCCCTGTCTGTGATGAAGGCGGTGTGCTCGCTGTCGGGAGGGTGCATGAAAATCTGGTTGTACCCTGAATAGGCGTCCATGAAGCTGAGTAGTTCGTGTCCGGCGGTGGCGTCCACGAGCTGGTCTATCCGTGGCAACGGAAAACTGTCCTTCGGGCAGGCCTTGTTCAGATCGATATAGTCTTGGCACATTCGCCAGCTGCCCGTACCCTTCCGGACCATGACCGAATTTGCCAGCCACACCGGGTACGTAACCTCCCTGATGAAGCCGATGGTTTGAAGTTTGTCGACTTCAGTGCGCATGGCTTCGTACCGTTCGGCATCATACGAACGGCGCTTCTGCCTGACAGGCTTGAATGCGGGGGAAATGCTGAGTTTATGGCTGATGATTTTAGGGTCTATGCCGGGCATGTCTTCGTAGGACCATGCGAACACTTCCGAATGGTGCCGTAAGAAATCTATAAACTGCGCTCGGAGGGCAGGGGTTAGTCTGGTACCGATTTTAACCTGACGATCGGGCTGTTCCTCGGTGAGGGTTATCGTCTCTAGTTCTTCGGCGGGTTGTGTATGAGGAGTCGGTGACTCATCCCTCGGGTCATCGACTGGTCCCGTACTGTTCGGCATCCCCTGTACAGACATGGTCTCGTCAGGGATTTTGAAAGAGGTTGATTTGATTGCCGTGGCGTAGCACGTCCGAGCGCTCAGCTGGTTTCCTCTGACAGAACCTACGCCATTGGGGGTCGGGAACTTCATCAACAGCATGTGTGGGGAAAGATGCGCCTTTACCCTGGTCAGTGCCGTTCGGCCAACAATGACGTTATATGCCGTCGGGCAGTCGACGATGAGGAATTGGTCGTATACCGTCGCCCTCCTTGGCGCGGTGCCGAAGGTGATCGGGAGTGTTACGCTACCGATCGGTTGGACCATGTCCCCAGAGAAACTTAGCAAAGGTGTCAACTGCCGGTTGACCTGGCTGTCCTGTATTCCCATCTCTGCAGGTTCCAATGGAAGCAGTTATAGAACACTTCTGTTGTTGTTCAAACAATTATCAACCAACCTTAAAGAATAGTTTGTTCAACACTAAGAAAGGGAAATAATCCCTTAAAACAAAGCAAAACAGATTCCAGGGAGGGCAGTTAGTTTCAAACAAGAATTATAAAAAATGTTGATGCGAAAAAGTGGTTTGATACGTAATTCGTCAACTTAGTCAAAATGTCCCTTCGGTAGGTCCCTGTCCTTGGTAAGTGGTCCACTCCAGAGGGTCAAGTACCTGCAAAAGGACGCGTTCGGTAAATCCTTGAGGTACCGGTGCAGTACCGGCCGAAGGCTCTCCGATGCCTAAATAAGTACGGATTTAGTAAGGTTAACTGACAGATCACACGATAGCGTACCGTTAGTTCTGATCCCCTCCTTTTGGGGATATGGGTCTCCTTATATAGACCTTGGGAGGTGTGCGTTGTGCTCATTTTTCCGATGTGGGACTCCAGGCATGGATTGCGAGCATGACACGTGTCTGATGGTAAAAAGGGCCAAGATAGATGGCTTCGGTAGGGAGCATGCCGAAGGGGTCCTGTGATCAGAATGGATCCTGTCCACGTGTCCGGCGGTAATAGGCCGTTTAATTAGGTATAAACAAAAAATAATAATAAAATACAGAATACCTTTCTTTGTTCTTGAATTGAAACTTGTTGCAGTACTTAACTGAGATTAAAAAAAGGGTTCAAAATCAGAAAAACCATAAATAACAAATTTCACCCACAATATCAAAGCCAAATCACCAACCAAACTCGAGACCCAGTCATAAATTGAACCATAAACAACAAATTCCATGCTCAAAATCGAAAGGAATATATTAATTGGGAAAAAACCCAGATAACCAGACCATATTCGTATATCACCAACCAAGATGAACAGAAATTAAAAACTGAAAAATAAATTTTACTTGAGATGAGAGCAGATCGTAGTGGTGTTTTGGTAATGGAAAGAGGGAAAGAAGGAGTTGAAAGAAATTTACTTTAAGGCTGGGAGTTTAAGATTAGGGTTTAGACAGAAGAAAAAGAGAGGGAGGAAAGCAGATATATATGATACCCGAAATCAACAAACCCACTAGAAATCAGAAGTAATCTCAACCGCTTGCTCAGAAATCTTCAAACCCAGATTCAAACTTAGAACCCAAAATCGAAAACCACAACCCAGATGTTGAAAAGAAAGAGAGAGAAAAAATAACCATAGCCATCGATACCCATACCTGATTGCTATAGGAATCTCGCAAGCTGAGCTCCCGATGGTGAAAGGCGCTCTTCTCCTTCTGTCGTTCTTTTTTGCGTCCGTGCGTGCCTTTCCCTCTTCTCGGTCGATGTATTTGCGGAAGATGCGTGAAAAGTAGGGGTGGGCACGGTCCGGATTGGTTCGGTTTTACTCTCAAACCACAGTTGAATCAATAAGAAAATAACGGTCCGATTTGGTTCGAATTAGCCTAAAATCATAATGGAAACCGAACCAATCCAAACCACTTGTAATCGGTTTGGTTCGGATTGGTTCGGCCGGTTTATGCCTAACACAAAACCATGCATTTTTCAACCTGCTCTTACATTATAATGCTAACATTTTGCCATTATATCATTCCATTCCATTCCATCAAAGGCTAATACAACATCATTCCATTTATTCAAAGGTTGTCCAATGTCTAGCATGCATCTAAGTTCACAATTTCCATCAAAACAAACATATACATAATTTGCATTAACCAAGTAGCATTAAATTTACTCATTGCATTCATCACAATTCATAAGAGATGAGAACGAATCAATTTTACTTTAACATATTAAACAAATGCATTCTTTGTAACAGTTAAACATTCTCACATCATGAATATCGGCAAGCTTATAAAGCTGCTGCACCAACTTGCTAATTGATTCGTCTGTACCAGGAACAACAGTAGTAATGCGAGAGAGCCCCTCAACTTCTGCATGGCCAACAGCTAAACTCTGGAAACGAGAAACCAGCTCAATTATAACAAATGCCTAAAACTTCTACCTTAACAGAAGGCAAAGGAGGAAATACCAGCAGAAGGAAACCAAATTTCTCAATTTAATAACTGATATTTCCAAAGGATTCTTAAGTCTAAAATTCGACCAAGACTTGATTAACTATTCCAATGTCTAGCATGCATCTAAGTTCATAACTTTGTTCCTTCTTTAACAAAAAGAACAATGAGAAAAAGCTAATAATAAGGTATCCTTCTTTAACAGGCATCAAGCATATCACATAAGCAACATTTTATATACATTATTCTATGAACAAAACTAAATCAAAGCAAGGTATGCTACAGTCTTTTTGTACAATAAAATAGATTAGCATATTTTATAACCATAAAAATGAAAAATTAGGCCTCATAGAAAATACCATTTTATTTTTCAACTCTCTAACTTTTTATATATAACCAGTTATTGGAGACAATACAAAAAATAAAGTAGTAGACAGAACTAGCATATTTTACAAACCCAGCTGATGATGACGATCCACCACCAACAATATTCCCATAATCAATCATTGCATAACCTGGTGGTCGATGATGGAACTTGGGTTTTGTAGAGATGGATTTCGCTGAGGACAAATGGGTGGGTTTCGCCGAGTTCGAATCATGTTGGCTTGAGTTAGCGTCGAGGGAGAGGGAGAGGGAGATGTAGCAGAGAGACAAAGAGAGAGGGAGAGGTAGCAGAGAGAGATGGAGAAATAATGAGAGGGAGTTGCGGCTAGGGTTAAGAGACGAAGGAAGGGAGATAGGAGAGAGGCTCTTCTGAGGGAGAGAGAATGGTTAGATAACTTAGATGTGTCCGTGAGTTGTAGTTTTGGAGTCCAATCAAGTGTTGCAGGGTACATGGTACACTCTTAAATAACCACTCAAACCTTGCCACATGTAAACTAAATTAAATAAATAATAAATTGATTTATAATCGGTCCGGTTCGGTTTAGGACAGTTTTTAAAACTCTCAAACCACAGCTGAACCAAACCAAACCGGTTCGGTTCGATTTTTCAAAATGTTGACTTTTTCTTTGGTCAAAACCAAACCAAACCAATCCAATATAATCGGTTCGGCCGGATTGACCGGATCGGCCGGATTGATGCCCACCCCTAGTGAAAAGTGAGGAGAACGCGGCTGAAAAGAAGAGAGGAGAAATGAGAGGAAGAGTTTAGGAGGGCATTCAATTAAGATTTTAATAAATTTTAATTACAAGATTATAATGTAATGGATTTTAGCTGGATATGTAATTACAAGATTTTAAGAGATTGGAATTACATAATTTTACTTATGATTTTAATATATTGTAATTTCACTTACTCTTTGTTTGGATAAGGGAAAATTTAGCTCAAAATTGGGAATTTATGAGGCGAAATTGATAATTCTCTTGTTTGGCAACTTAAGTGCGGAATTCATTAAATGACACACGGAAAAAATTGTAAAAATTGGGGCATCAAATTTTCAAGTTTAATTTCACCAAAATATGGGTCATTTCACAATTTTCATAGTGTTATTTACAAAATTCAACACATATAAATTCAAATACTGAAATCTTCAATTGTCAGAAATTGAAATTGTGGAAATTGTGAAATTTTCACTTAGAAATAAGCACTAAAAATCCCGCTAAAAGAATTATATTTCAATAGCATTGGTATTTTACATTACTGATGCTAAAACTTTGTAATAGACATCAACTGACGCTATATATACTATAAAAGGCATCAGTAGTTTGAAGTGGCGAAGTCTTTAGTACCTAATACAATGTTTTTTTTTCCCCATCTAATGCCTAATAACATAATGGCATCGTTTTTATATTTTTTTGATTCCTATGCAGTGTAGTTTATTAAGAAATTTGTAATAGTGCACCCATTTCCCTAACTGAATGTTTTTATTTTCTCTCAAGGTTTTTGAAGGTTGCCTGGTGATATTGACTTTCTGTATCATTCATGTTGACTCTCGGTGTGTACCAAGCCTATCTGCCCAATAAAAATAGAACACGTGGACCTTGCGTACCACTAGGCGGAAAATGACCAAACTAGCCTCCACCTCGGCCTTGGAGCTACTTTGGGGAAATTCGAAAGAATACGAATCAGCCAAGTCAACGACAAGAACTAGCTTGACAAGAAGTATGCTGCACTTCAGAAAGAGTGCCCATGTCCTCTCAAAAGCCACGTGTGAACCACCTAACCCACCCTTGACCAGATGGGACTACTGTCGCGCGACAAGCTACTCTGTTCGCACCCGCCCATAGTAAAGACGCTAGAAGAGGACGTGGATAAACCCCGACCGTTCGCCACTTGACAACTTGGTGTGACGCAAACGGCTCGGCTCCTAGCCAAGGTGACCGGCTCGTAAATTATCTTGTTTAAACCCCCTATAAATAGAATCCATAATGCTTGTAAGAGGGGATCCTTTTTGGAGTCCAGAAAGAATAATAATATGCTGGTAATCCGCGAAGAGAGTTTTTTTATCCTTTATCCTTTTGTACTTCATATGTTAGCCACTGGGAATTTGTAGACTAAACATTTGGCACCGTATGTGGGAAACCACACTCAAAGGTTACGCGTAAGCTACTTCATTACCAATATGTTGGGTAGAAAGATGAATGGGATCTCTACCCAAATAACAAAAGCATGAAATGTCGAAAAGCGAAAAAACAAAGGATAAGCGCCCTTGAAGCCAAAGTGGAATTACTCCTTAACGGGGCTGACGCTATGCATGATCTAAACAAAACTCTTTAGGACCACAACGAACAACAGCAACAGATCGGCCTCCAAGCAAACCTACAGAGAGCCCAAAAAAAGGCCATTAGGGATTCGAGCAGTACCAGACTGGTGGAAAGATGCCTGTTTGGCTAGGAATCGGCATCCGTTTCCATGCCCCAACCTAGCAACGTCGTACCCCGCTTCGACCTCGAGAGTATCGATTATGAGGAAATCGTCCTCCCTAGTTGAGACTCAAGCAAAAGAAAGGATCACGCCACCGAGATTGACGACCAAAAGTTCAATGAACTCATCATTCCCGCCTAGGAGCTCGACCTAAGAGTGGCAATGAAGGCTATGATCAAATGAGAGATGGGGAGCTTATAGGATAGGCTTGGCAAGGTCGAAAGAACCCACAACCCACTTGTCCTTTCATTTTTTGAGGACGAAATCCCTCTCCTTTATACCAATGAACTCCTCGAGGTGATTGTCGTCGGCGACACGAGGTCCCCAAAAATTGCCCTTTATGAAGGACTCACAGACCCGTATGACCGCCTCGATAGTTTTCGCTACTCCATGGAGGGACCCCCGAGGGGGAGGGGCCAACGAGGTCACCAAGTGTAGACTCTTCCCGACCACCTTGAAAGAAGAAGCCCTGAACTAGTTCAAACGGCTAAATCCTGAATCCATTGGCTTATTCATCGAGCTATGCCAGGCATTCCTAGACAGGTACATGATCATATCAAGCAGATTATACCACGCCAATGATCTCTTTGCTGTACGACAAAGAACGGCAAATGAAATTGAGCATGTTTCCCATATCTTCTCGAGAAATAAGTCTCTAGCGATTATGTCACTTGCTTCAACAACAAATATGCTCATTGAAAGGGCTGTGATGAGGCAATGGCCTATAACGCCCTCATGAGAGGCTTATAGAGTGGGGACTTTTTCTTCCACCTTACTAGAAATCCCCTTGAAATGTACAAAGACCTGCTCCGAGAGGCCATATGCTACAGTCAGCTTGAGCAACTAAACACGGCCCACACCAGCATCTCGAGCACGCAAATCGCAAGTGCGGAACCCAATTGGCATATTCCAGACATAGAGGGAATCCCCAAAAGAAGGAGCACTGACCGTAGAAAACATCAACCAACGAAACAATGTCCCGGAGCGCTACTCAAATTACACGTCTTTGAATGCCAGCAAAGGGGCCATACTGGCAATTGCAAGGAAAGAATTGCCCGCACCGCATCATGGTTAGAATAAATACTTGGGGAAAAGAGATGAGGCTCAGTACTGCAAGTACCATCGCACATATGAACACCAGACGGGAGATTGTTACCAACAGAAGGAAGAGATCGAGGTGCTGGTTATGAGGGGAAAATTCCGAGAGTATGTGGCTTGCCCTGACACCGCCACAGACCCTTCCGGGGGATCAACCTAAGCCTCAGTCTCTCGGAAATTAATAGCCACAATCAGATGAAGTCCCTTGTTAGGCGACGACACCAATAGGTCCAGGAAACAGTACACTCGGTTGCTCAACCAGGCAGCTAGCCACGCCCTCTCTAGCGGTGATAGTGCCCAATCTGACAAATGAACTCGGATGAGCGACGAGGAGCCTATCATTTTTAGCCCAGATAACGGGCATACCTCGTAACCTCGTAATCTCACAATGATCCTCTAGTTATCTCAGTCAGTATCGAAAATTGTGACATAAACTGGGTCCTCATCGACGGAAGGAGTTTCTCCTGTATCATCTTCACACCTATGTTAGACCAGCTCGGGATAAATCGAGTGCTCCTCAACAAAAAAAGGCCCCCGCTTTATGCTTTCGGAGGAACTCAGGTGCAGCCCCTAAGCAATATCCACCTCGCTCTGACCAAAGGGGAATGTCCACACAAGGTGACCACGGTTGCCAACGTTGTAGTTGTGGATTGTTCGACCACTTACAACGTCATTTTAGGCCAACCCGCCCTCACGGAGCTCGATGTCAGCATTAGTTACTACACCCTTATGCTAACATTCAGAACACCCCACGAGATATGGATTATCTAAGGGGATAAGGTCTAGGGACGGAACTGTTACGTCACAGCCATGAAGTTGAAAATCGCCCCAAGCAATGCTTTTGTTACCAACACCAGTCGCTCGATGACCGAGTTTTGCCCTTCTTCGGGTGGCTACCGATTGCATGTCCATAATCGGCTTTTCACTATCACCTTCGGCATAACATAACGGGAACATCCCGTGTCCTTCTTAAGAAAGGTAGTGCAATTAATATCATTTTCTCCCTAGCAATCTCCCACTTCGGCCTCGAAGCTAGGAAACTCGCCTCTAACAATATGAGTTACACACTTTCAAAGGCACGAGAGTGCACACCCTTAGCCGTATCGACCTCAATATTTGGATAGGGCTTTTCTCAACACAGGCTGGAGCACTGGCACACTTCGTAGTGGTCGATCACCCGAGCTTGTTGTTCGTCATTTTTGGCCTTCCCTTCTTAAAAGCTCTTCACATTTAGGCCAACCAATCCGGATAAGGGCAAACTTAGAGCCAGCTGAAAGAAAGGATCTCATCACCTTTCTACGCAATAACACTGATTGTTTCACATGGTCTCACGCCGATGTACTCGGCATCGACCCCTAGGTTATAACTCCTCGCTTATTGATCAACCCCGAGGCTTGGCTAATCTGTTGGAAGCATCAACCCTACGACAACGCTCGGTACACTACCATGAAAGAGGAGGTCCAAAAGCTCAGTGACGTCGGCTTTATCTGCTAGGTAGATTGCCCAAAAAAGCAGGCGCCATGTACTAGCGACTGATGAATCGAATGTTCGCCAAATACCTCGGTCAGTCTATTGAGGTATATGTGGATGACATGCTCGTCAAGAGCCTCACCACCGACCAACATGTCGATCGCCTTATCAAGATTTTCGCGGTATTATGATAATACAAAATGTTGTTGAACACCACCAAATGTGTGTTCGGTGTCAGGTTGGGGAAGTTCCTAGGGTTCATGGTTAGCCAGCCAGGGATCGAGGCCAACCCCGAAAAGATCCGAGTGCTGGTTAAAATGGTTTCCCCCAAAACAAAAAAAAAATACAAAGTCTAATTAGTCGTGTGGCTACCCTCAATCGCTTCATATCGTAGTCCATCGACCGATGCCTACAATTCTTTAGAGCCATACGAGGCACACGACGGCACATCAACTGGATAGAAGAATGCGACGATGCCTACTGAAGCCTAAAAACACACATGGGGCCCGCCCATGTCCTCTCTAAAACAGAGCCTGGGGAGACCTTGTGCGTTTATCTATTCGTCTCCATTTTCGCCATCTGCTCGGTTCTCATCATAGAAACCCACACCATACAGTAGGCAATGTACTATGTGAGCCGAGCACTCACAGAGGCCGAGATACGCTATCCTCTTATCGAGAAACTCGCGTTGGCCCAAGTGCTTTTGGTTCAAGAATTAGCAAAGCCATCATTGAAAACATTTTCTTCATACATTTCCAAGGTTGTAAATTGTATAGCATAAGTATGACTGATCGCATACTATAATTATTGCTATATTACCAAATGGATTAAAACCATCAGTAGCAAGTCCTAGCTTAATATTTCGAGAATCTTGTGCAGACCATAGGTATTTCTTATCAAAGTCATTCCACTGCTCAGAATCAGCGAGATGCCTAAATTTATCCTCTTCACTAAACCGCTTGTCTTTATGTCATTTTATGTCAATTGCAGTATGTCTAGACCCATATAACCTCTGCAACCTTGAATTTAATGGAAAATAACCTAATACCTTTGGTTGTATAAGCTTGTGCTTATTATCACTTGGCTTGTATCTTGGCTTATCACACACAGGACATTTATCAAGTTTCTCATTTTGTTTCCAAAACAACGAACAATCATATATGCAAGCGTGAATTAATTCCTAGCCCAAACCCACTTCTCATAACATATTCTTTGCATCATAAAGTGATGTTGGGATAATTGTCTCTTTTGGACGAGAGAGTTTTAACACTTCCAGCAACATATTGAAACAGATAGGACCCAACCCAAATTCCACTTTGGAATCCGAACCGAACCCTGTGCGTGTCCGACACTTGGCGGGTGTTGCACACAAATGACTTATTTGCCCTTTCAATCAAAATACAATTATCTCAAGTTTGACCTCTGCCGAAAATTTGATCGAGTCTCCCTTATAAGTTGAACATTTTCCAAAGAATTCCACATGTAAAACAAGCATATATATATTTATATATAATCCAATTGTATTCAAAAATCAAGCATCACACTATTGTGCTAACAACATTCAATTCAACTTCTTAGAACATCCCTAGAACAATGTTAGATTTCATAATAATTTAACTGGTCTACCTTTTTACTACTTGACCTCGCGGCTGCACCTATAATCTCTAGGTTGCCTACGTACCCTTAAAAAAGGATCAAGTCACACGTAGTTCTTCCTATTTTTCAAGCTTCTTTGCATCACTCATATGGCAATAAATATATAAATAAATGAAGGAATAAAACCATTCAAATTTAGGTAAACACACTTGGAAAGCCATAACCATCACTTCCTCGTGACACCATTGGTGACACGTCCTGACCTGTAATTCTCGCTCCACACGGTCCAGATATCTCTAAGACTCGTGAGGCATAATATGCTAGAAAAATTCGAACTATTTAATACTATATCGAATAATAAAATATAAAGATAAATAAACATAAGAAAATAAAATAAAACAAGTTAAAAATTAACAAGCTCCAAAGACCCTTGTGTCCTTGCATCGAAACTCACGTAAGGTTCATAAATAAATAAATAAATATATATATATATACAGAGAGCTTCCATTGAGGGATACCCCTTGTAGGCTCCACTCTGGATTGTATTTCACTAATCCAAACGTCTATTTTGTAGATACTCATTCAAAGATCATCTCTACAAAAAATCACTTGAATCCGATATCATTTGACCACTCAATTGAATTATTAAAATTTTAGTACTTTCTTGAAGCACCGTGTTCATTGATTTTGTAGGACACAATTGGATATCGAAACAGTTTTCGATTTGTCTAATTTTTTTCAAGGATGATCTATGAATATAGACTTAAAAAATAGATGGTTTCGATCGTTGAAAATTTTTTTGTAAGGGACCCTAAAGGGTATCCCTCAAATAAAATTATTTGAGGGATCCCTCAATAGAAAGGGACTGTATATATATATATATATATATTTCCATCCGTCACTTGTAAAACAAATGCAACGCTTAAGAAAATAATGGTAAATGAAGCAAATCAGTAGGATACTTAGAAATGGATTGTTTGTAAACTAAAAAAACGCATAATTGTGTTTGTATAAGATAAGGCTTGGATTACCGAATTTCCACAAGAACAAGCGTAATACAATTTGGAAAGGTGATGTCAAATGGTGGTGAGGGCCTAAGGTAGTGGTGTGGATGCTTATAGTACTGGTGATGTTGATAACCATGACAAGGTGATGACAATGACCATGAAAAGGTGGTGGTGATGGTCATGGAAATGTGGAATAAACTTCAATTCTTATATGTGATTAGAAGTGAGACCATGAGATAGTGCCACAATCCTACATTGCTTGGGTAAGGATATGGACAATTTAATTGTGAGACCATGCGATGGTTCTACAATCCCACACCAGTTGGATGAGGAAATGTGAAGTGCCTCATATGGGTAGAGTCCATCTCTCTAGCAAGACGTGTGGGCGGTGACAATTTGGTATCAGGACTGGACCTAACCAGAAGTGTGTCGATGAGGACGTCGGGCCTTTAGATGTGCTGACAAAGACATAGGGGCCAAATTGTGAGACCATGGGCTTAAGCATAGTCAACACCAAGAGAAACACATGCATTCTCAGTTGCTAAACTTGTGGGTCTTTTAGCTCTACACTTCATGCCTCATATATCAAACCATTTTCTGATTTTCCTTTAAGCACTCCCTAAGATCCACTCTCTTTCGGGGTGTTTTCGGCGCAGTCTTGCTAACTCAAAAATAGGGGAGACCCATATGAGCCTTCCAACATAAAGATCATCTAATAGTTGCTGGACAAAAGAGATCAATGCCCAACATCTCTCTGCATCTAGCTTTTGCAAGATTTTCCTTCCTTGGCATATGTCAATTTTTCTTTCTTGCTCTTTTCCTTCCAAACAGGTAAGATTCCAGCTATCAACATATTAAATAATTATGGCTTTCTTAATGACATTTTGGGTTCTGAGCTAGTTTAATTATTTTTCGTTGGCTTTTGGTTTGAGTTTGGAACATTAGCTTTATTTGATGCTTACCCATGTGGATGAGCTTTACCAAATAAGCTTGGATTTTGGTGCCCCTAAATAGCCTAAAACCTTCATCCTAAAGTCTATCATGGGAATTGTGGAACCTTATCACCATTGACACCACAACTCACTTAGCAAACCCTTGGTTGTGTGCACTTAAGCTTGTTGGATGGTTTGGTACAAAGGAAGTTACTTGGCATTGCAAAGATACATGTAGCACGTGTTGAGCAATATAAAGTAGTCAAAACCTTGAATTGAAGTGGCTAGAAGCTTGCATGGTATTTTTATGCGTGGTGAAAGAGTTGGCTCGAAGGGCATGGGCTTGACACGACTTTGTTCATCGCCTAATGAATGAGTAGATTGCATGAGTTTGGTGTGATCTTCTCAAGAGACAAATTATAGTTTCGCTTGACATGGCATGAAAATCATCACGAATGAATTTTTCTTAATCCTTGCTACTAGGTGTAGGCTCTGCATGTTCGTACCGTATTTAAGCACGTTTTGGCTTTTGAACTTTTTGGGCCTCAACTATAGTCTTTTCTTCAATAACACTTGAAAATTAAGGATAAAATATGCAAACAATACATGTATTATTACAAAATATTAAAGAACATGTATTATTCGTGAAAAAATATATATGTACGTGTATAATACATATGAGAGTCATGAGTCTACAATTTTCATATTTTTACTAATGTGATACAATCACTCTCATTTTTGAAGCAAAAAGATAAAGATTTAACATGTCATAGTTAACTAAAAATTTAACATTCAAGATAAATAATTGATATCATTCAAACTTCAATAATAATAAAAAATAAAATATGTGAGAAGTTTGATACATTATAGTGCATAAACAAGATAAATACTTGTAGCATTCAATCATTTCTATGTTCAAACGACAATGTAATTTGAGTAAAGAAAGGACACATATTATGAAATTCTAACTCTGTTAAAGCTAAAACTTCCACATGATTGATCAGTTCTTCTCCACCTTCCTTGAGCATTCCGTTATCCACATAAACCTACTTGAATTTCTATGCATCCTCAACAACCAAAGCAAAACAACAACAGACTTCTTGAATTTCTTTGCATACTCAATAGCTGAAACAAAAAAACAGCACCATACTTGAATTTCTATGCATCCTTAACAACCATTGAAAACAGTATGAACCTACTTGAATTCCTTTGCATCCCCAACAGTCAACGTATAATAGAAATTTATTTGGATCATCAACAACCAAAGCAAAACAACAACTTACTTGATATGTCTTTACATCTATAACAAACTAAAGTATTAGCAGCACCACCTACAAAAAAAAAAAAAAAAGTTGAAAAACAACAAAGGCACAAGTAAAAAGGTAATATTGATTGCATGCTCAATCTGTGTTTGTAAATTGCAATAGCATTAGAACTCCTTTTAGAGAACTTCCTACTTGGTCATGCCAAGTTTATTTGGAAGGATTGTTGACTTCGATCTCAATGAAATTATACCGATATTTAACCACATTTAGGCATTAAATACCACATATTACAACTTCTTCATTATGATATAGTAGTGGTACTCTACCATTTGAGGAATTGTCTTTTGGCTTATAAACATGTGTCAACCATTATGTAAGATCCCAGCCGTTGAATAATGTTATAAAAAGTCCAATGATAAATTTGCCCCAAAGTGCCTATTTTATTACAAATGGTCCCTGAGCTTTACCAAATTATCACCTTTGGTCCTTTATGTTTTTTTTTGTTGACATTATTGGTCCCTTATGTTATATTTCACACATCAATTTGGTCCCACTGTCATGTTCCGTCAAAATTTTTCGTTAGATTGTTGACGGGGACGCCACGTGGATTAAATAATATTTTAAACATTTTGGGTTTTATCACACATGATCCTTGAGGTTTGCGAAATTATCACATTTGGTCCTTTATATATATTTTTTTCCTGACATTATTGGTCCTTTATATTTTTTTAAAATAGTTTAACATTTAAAATCTTTTAGAAAAAATTTAATTAAAAAAAAAAGAGAAAATTTTCAAAACATAATTTGTTTTTTTTTAAAATTCAAATCCACTTGGCATGCTTTTTATTCAAATCCACTTGGCATGTTATCACCGTGTCAAATCCGTTAGGTTCTGTTGAAATTTCTGTTAAATTGATGAAAATTTCAGCATAACCTAACGGATTTGACATGACATGTATGTGGAGCCTACATGTCCAATAATAACATGCCAAGTGGTTTGAATTAAAAAAATTTATGTTTTGAAAATTTTCTCTCTTTTTAAATGCTAAACTATTTTTTAAAGGGTTTATGGTTTTTCAACAAAACCTAACGGATTTGACGTGACATGTATGTGGAGCCTACATGTCCATTAATAACATGCCAAGTGGATTTGAATAAAAAAATGTCTATTTTGAAAATTTTCTCTCTCTTTTAAAAATATTTTAAATGTTAAACTATTTTTTTATAAAAATATTTCTTCATTTAGATCCACTTGACATTTTCTCATTCGCTATGTGAGCATCACATATGTGTCATGTTAGCAATTTAACAAAACAATTTAACAAAATCTCATGGTAGGATCAAATTGATGTGTGAGGTGTAACATAAGGGCCAACAATGTCAAAAAAAAAATGACCAAAGGTGATAATTTCGCAAACTTCAGGAATTATTTATGATAAAACCCAAAATATTTAAAATATTGTTTAATCCACGTCAGCAATCTAACAGAAAATTTTGACGGAATGTGACGACGGGACTAAATTGATGTGTGAGGTGTAACATAAGAGACCAATAATGTCAGAAAAAACCATAAATGACCAAAGATGATAATTTAACAAACCTCAAAAACCTTTGTGATAAAAAGCCTAAAATAAATTCGAATGTTGTATACATCAGTACGACTAGTTACATAATTTAATTTGGATACCATTTCTTCCAAAAACCCATCAAAAAAAAGAAAAGAATTTATTAGGATAACATGACACGAGCTAGTTTGTCAGAACTTCTCATTTTTCTTCAAGTTCATACTTGGGATGTCTTTTTGCAGCAGCTATAGCCTAAAAGGTCAACAAAGTCTTACATGCCAGTTGATGATTGCATTAAAAATGACAAAACAAATCTGAATATGGGGTACGTATTTCAAAAGCAAAAACCAGCTTTCGGTTCCCTCCGCAAATCACGTTCACCTTTGGCAACTTTACACAAAAATCGAAGTAAGGCAAATCATGAAAACAACCCATCTGAAAACACCACCGCCCTAAATAATTCATGTCACGAAATGAAGTCATACAAGAAATCAAATATTAATTCTAATAATACAAGACCCCCAACCGCATCCTTTAACTATTTGCTATCAGGTATAGCCCTGTTTGTATTTTCTGAAAAGGTCCTCAGTCTTGGCATTTCTGAAAGCACAACAGCCAATCAAATACACAGAAATGAGAGCAACAAGAGTGATGAGCAATATTATGTCGGTTCTTCTCCATTCTTTCTTGATATTTGCAAGCAAGCCAGCTTTGCAAGAATCGCAGTTGAAGCAAAGTTGGGTCTGGTCATTGTTCCAATTCAGGCAATCCATGTCTGCTGCATTGTTTATGGGACTTATCCAATACGTTGGGTTCACAAAGGTGTAGCCACATTGTGTGGGTGGCTTACAACATCCTGACTGTAAAGCAAGAAAAAAGAAAAAAAAGAAACACCACCACAAGAAATAAAACTTAAAGGTGAGAGGTTCCTTGGGTAAAAAGAAGAATATTTGACACACATGGTTTTGAAGAATATCTGATGAAAGAGTAAAGTGGGTTGTTTTGCTGAGTTGCTAATTTGCTGTTCTGTATTATTGAGAGGTTAATCTAAGAATATATTTTAAGGGAAAGAACATCTGTAATCTAAGAATATATTTCAGATTATATTCTTCATTAATTTAAGAAGAAAAAAAAAGTAAAAATATGTATTCACCTAGGGAATTAAATCCTACAAAACTATCCAAATCCAAATTTTTTATTTATTTAAAAGTACTCCGAAATTTATAGTTCCAAACACTTAGTAATCGGTTTCATTCAGATCTTGTATACATTCAATCTGAATTAATAATGTTGGAAGAGAAATTATCTAGACATTTGAAGGTGCGATTGAACTATAATATATATGAGTATAGTTTTGTTTACCTGTAAGGGGGTAATGTGCGCGTTAAAGAAATCCTGAGCCATGCGATAACTCTGATTCAACTCACCACACATATTTGTTGAGCTGAGACAACTTCTTATGCGGTCCCACTTCCAAGGGCTTCGCACTCTACGGCGAAGCCAGCCTGAGTAGTCATCCAGATGATACTCCAGGTAAGACCGGCTCGGTTCGAGGTGGCCAGAGCCTCTAATGGTGACCATATAGATGAAGACCACCAAAGCAGCAAGCAAGACTATAAGAACCAGCATGGCAATGAGGTAAGAGATAAGGAGCCATGGGATTCTCCAAAACGCTCCCACAAAGCCTGCAATGCCCACAACCAGGAACAAGATGCCCAAAATTATGACAGGCCATTGTAAAATCTTGACACAAGAATTGTCTGGCTCTGTGGCAAGCCAAATTCCGGCACCAATGATTGGGATGGAGAGGAGCATGGCAACAAAGTTGATGGCTCCGATGACATTGTTGCTAAGTGCCATTTACTTCTTTTTCTTTTCTCTTTTTTCTTGAGAGAAGATTATAGAAGGAGCAAATGGCTGTATTTGTATGAGAGATTTTGTCTCCAAACCCCACACTTTTTTGTTCCTTGCCTTGGATCCATGTAATGTAAAGCTAATAGTAAAGCAAGTGGTAATAATTTTTTATAGCGCGTTTTGATGTTTTAGGTCTATTCACGTACTTCGAGTATCACTTTTTTGAAAAAAGAATACCTTGTTGTACATGATGAAGATAAGAGAAAGAGACAAGAGATATTAGCTGCAAGCAACTAGTTTATGTATCATGGAAAGATTTTGAGGAAAGCAACTGCCTCTACAATACGCTTTTGGCACCTGCATGCATCCACATGTAACGGGATCGCTTTCCCCTTGCAATTTTGCTTTGCACAAAACCAACTCATTGGCAAGAAAAATGTACAAAACTTATACAATGTTCATATAGTCTCATATAGGCATGCTAGCTTATACAATAAACATTGATCTATTGAGCTAAACAGAAGCCTTTTGCACTCTTAACTATGTTATACAACAAGCTCTCGTAAGCCTACCATAACTGCGGTTGCAAATTGTATCGATAAAATTCAAGTTCAATTCGTTTTTGGCAATTTTTTTTTCTCGTTTGAACATGTATAAAAACTAAACGAGAGGAATGGATTCTGATGATGATAATTATTATATGCAAGAATTTTGCTTGGAATGAAATAAAGCATATACCGATGTCTTTTGAATAATAAGCTTGAAGCATTAGTTTCTTTTTAAAGTTTTATATTCAATGCATTATGCTTATGTTAAAGTATTTTTGTGTACCTAAAGTAATATATTAGTTGGTTCATACTAGGACTGTTTTCTATTCTCAAAATTGGGGGACCAACCTCAAGACTGATTGATATGGACCTGGGTTGATCGGTTAAGCTTTTTGAGTACACTTATGGAAAAGGTGGGTTCCAATAGAGTCACACTTCTCAAATACACACACTGCTCTTATAAGTAACAAAAGTACGTTTGTGACTAAAGTATAATGTTATCAAGTGTTGATTTGTGTAATTTGACAGATTGATTCGAATTCGTTCAACATAAAAGATGCTAACTAGAGATAAGATTCTCCGATAAGTGGGTAATATCTTTATTAAAAATGTGATGCACAATATGATAATGTGGTCTTCATATCATTTTCCAACTCAAAATTATGATTTCATGTCAATTTTGAGTCATGTCAAGATTTATCACTTTTACTTGTAGGTGTAAATTTTCTTTATCATGCAAGAAAATAACAATAAAACAATGAAAGGAGAGCTTGTAACTCAAGATGTTAACAACAGTAGTGGGCATGCATAAAGGGCAATTAGGCAGCTACCCGGCCCAATTTTTTTTCCGAAAAAAGAAGCTACATATATAATATTAGCCTAGCCCAGCCCAAATATAAGAAAACAAACCTTATCAGCCCAGCCTCTCTCTTTGTGGCTTTAGTTTCCTATTATGTTTTTTTTTTAAAAAAAACAAATTGCTATATGAATTGAGTTTTTATTCTTCTTTTTATTATAATTGTTGAGGCTCAAAAAATTTAGGGTTAAGTCCAAATAAATTCTTGGCCCAACGTAATGCCTTATTAAGAAAAGATCCGATTTGGAGCACGTGAAAGTTCGTCATTCAAGCTCGCACAAGTCATGATCCACGTGCCATGCTAAATAAATATGCAATCTGTCATGCTAAGAGTTGAAATAAGTACTGGCTTTGTAATGACCCAAACCTAAAATTCATATTTAATTAGTGATTAATTATGCGGAAAGACAATTTTACCCTTGGAATAAATTATGAACTCAAAGTTGACTTTTTGACCGAAAAGGAATTTGACCATTTCACATACACCGTTGCATAGAACATGATGACACGAGTTCATAGACACGAAGTGGACTCGAATCGGAGTTTTAACAAAGAAAATACGATTAAAATATCATGAGGGGCAAAACAGTAAATTGAAAAATCAGAATTTTTATAAACCTCAGTTTCTCTCTCTCTCTCTCTCTCTCTCTCTCTCTCTCTCTCTCTCTCTCTTCTGTCGCGCGACCACACCCCCCCATCCGATTTTTTCTTTCTTCGCCACCACCACGTCCGGCCATCAATTTTGTCGGCACCGGTCCCAAAAGAACCAGCTCGTCCTCCTCTACATGCCTCAGCCCTCAGCCGCTCCACTCCGCCGCTGCCGTCGCCGGAATTTGCAGAAAACCGATCGATTTTGTCAAAACTTCAAACCGTTCGTTCTCCTTCAATTCTCCTCCAAATTTGTCGAGTAAGGTATGGATTTCTACCTATTTTCCATGCTCTAGCTGATGGTTGGGTAGGTTTGCATCGAATTGGACCGTAGCTAGCTCAGTTTTCAAATTGAAATTCGGCCAGTTTTCGGCCTCCATGTTTGGCCACTTCCGGTCAGTTTTTGGGGTAGGTCCAAGAACAAAAGTGGTTCCAAATATGGTGTTATACCTAGGATAGGAGTTTGGAGCCTTGGTTTTGCGATTTTCCGATGATGCGTTATCGCTTTGGACACCCATCGCTGCCGACGCCTGCGGTGGGGCGTGGGCGAGGGTGGTGCCATGACACTGTATTCTGATGCGATCCTTAGGTCATCACGAGCGCATAGGAATTCGCAGAGCTCAATTTGGATACCGTTTGAGCCTCGAATGGATTTTCCATATCGTGCGATTATCGGGTTCAATACTGTTGAGCCGTTGGATCGTCGTCAATTTTAAATATGGTACTCTAAATAATTTTAGAAACGTGTAGGATTCGACGGATTGTGAATCGGATTCCGGATACTCCGAAATCGCGAACTATAGGGCTAGGGTTTAGAAATTATGCGATTACACGATCGTGAGTAATCCGACCGTCCGATCGACACCAATACCCTCGGGACATGTGTCCTAGACATATTGGACCTTCTAGCGGCTTCCGAATCATATTGTGAGGTCATGGACCCGTGGGGTTCCGGATTGACTTTTTGGACTTTAGCGCTTTTTGAGTCCCAAGATATCGCTAAACTATCCCACGTGGAAGGAAAGCTGTTATGGGCATATGAATCACTTTTATTTGACGCACGTACTTTTAGGAGCCGGGGGTAGGGTTTTTAATTTAATACTATATTGTATTAATAGCATATTATGGTCATTGAATCAGGCACTCGGGCACCAGTTGACCCGCAGGAGAGACCTTCAAGAGGTCCAGCGAGCTCAGACTATCAGTGAGTGGACTCTTTGTTTTAATAAATGAATTTAAGCAGTTTAGTTTCAGTTATCAGCTGTTTTATTTTGTAAAATATTTTATGTTGCATGTTGCCGAGTGAAAGTTCCTTTAAAGCATATAGGAAAAGATATTCGCGTTCATTATTAGATAAATGGCAGCAGAATTTTAAAGGTTACAGAAAGCTAATTATTCAACAGATTTTCTTCAGAAACTTTATGTTTTCTTAAATCACCTTGTACTCAGTTATTAAATGTTGCCTTCGGATTATATTTGTTGCCTTCGGTTTAGTCAGCATGCTTGACAGTTGCCCCACGAGTTTCTTGGTACTCGAACTCGTGTGGAGCCAGTAATGCGGATAAAGGTGGACTACGGTTCCCTGAATCCTGCGAGTTGCGGCTCGGACTGACCTCGTGTCACTGAGACTTGCGAGTATGCGTCACCCATGGTGATGCAAGGAATTGACGGATACAAGGAATTGACGGAAATAGGGTACACCTAGGTGATAGTTTAAATTGTTTTCAAGTGTATATAATTATATACATGCATTGATTTCAGAAATAAAGAAAATAAGCTAGTTTGTGTAACTGTTTTTACAGTGGGGTTAGTATGTTCATATGGTATTTTCTAAACTTTGTTTTTGGGTCCACTCACCTTTTTTGTTATTTTGCGCCCCCAGGCAGTAGACGTGCACAGGAATCCACCACCGGGCCACTTCCCATCTTCCGCGCCTTTCTTCTGATGTAGGATTTTATTTTGTAAACAGATTCACTCTTTTGTACATTTAGTAGTCGCTCTGATGTTTTGCCCTAGACTGAGATTTGAACTGTTGGAATGTATATATACATATGATGACAGTTGGTTGTATATATGTATACTTGTTTGGCAGGTGAAAATATTTTGGTATTGAGCCAGTTACAAGGGAAACTCTGCCGGTTTTTCGGTAGATGTCAACCTTGTTATTTTATCGTGTTTTGTATAGAAGGGCAAATAGGTCATTTGTGCCCGACATTTGCCAGGTGTCGGACACGCACAGGGTCTGGTTCGGATTCCAAAGCGGAATTTGGATCGGGTCCTGTCAGGATTTACTAGCCCAAGCTAATTATCCGGTCAAGCGTCATATCCCTCTTCAAAACGATAAAATTCAAGCACGCCAAGTGACATGCAATGCCAAACCGAAAATCATTATTATTACACCTAGCTACGCTACAAGCTTAAGTAGGCCCAAGCCACGCAAAATGCCCAGGGCTTGCTGAGTAGGTTGTGGTATGGATGGTAACGCGCTTTCATGAGGCCCATTGATGAGCCGAGAAATGGAAGTTTTGGGCAGCTTAGGAGCCCCAAAACTCAAGTCTATTTCTTGAGTCCTAATATGTGGGTAAGCATATAGGAGAGAAATAGCCCAATACTTTAGGAAAAATTAGCCCATCATATCAATAAAATAGCCAATCACTTTAGGAAATTAGCCCATTCCCTTAATGGGTTAACCCATCACCTTAGGAATGCCCAAGCAACCAAGCAAAATATCTGCAATCTCCATCACTTAGCTGGAGACAAAAGCCACGACAAAAGCCTAAGTTGCCCATGTATGTGAATTTCTGGGAGACTCCAGCACGTGGGCAAAACAAACCTCAAGGCAGATCGCTCAAAAAACCTGAGGATATTGGCGCGCGCAGGAGAAAAGGTAGCCTTCAAACCTGCCAAAGTTATCTATCTCATTCCTTTACCAAATCTTGCCATGAAATAGGAGAGGAAATGAGGAGAGATGATAGCCAAAGATAAGAAATCACCACTGGAATGGCTGTGGGAAGACTTATGAATTCCCAAAAATCTGGTCTCTATGTATTGGGCAGAGGAGGATTTCACAAAATTGGATGGATCGAAGGGAGAGAAGAGAAATGAAAGGCGAGACTTGGCAAAATTGGAGAGAACTCATTAGGGTTTCTTATGAAAGATGAGCTTCCAGCGGCTATAAAAAGAGGTACCTCCTACCCATTAAACTCAACCAGAGCAGTCGAGCAAGCTTATTCTCTAACTGATGGAAACATAAAGCCCAAGTGCCTCACCTTCTATCTCCTTCTTCTTTATCCTAAGCAACACACATTCAGAGAGCAAGCTTCATCTCTAACCCCTGAAACCTCTGCAATTTCGAGCCTCATTCCTCCATATCTTCCCATTTTCTCTTCTGGTAAATCGTTCCACAACTTGACAGAGTTTCATCAAGCTGCCGGAAACTACTCAACACACCCATTATACCCCCATCTCCCTCTCTCTTCAACAAACTTTCTTAGAATCCCTTCCCCCCTTTCCTTAGAACCCCTGCTTCTCATAGGAACTCACAACCCTCTTTCTCTTTAATGCTAAACTCATGATTGCTTTGCTTCCATGCCACAAACCTCTCATGCCAAGCTAAGAAATTATCTGTGAGCGACTGTTAGTTTTGCTGGTGAAGGTAACCAAGGTGTTTCCTAAGGCTCAGCTACCCTTTCGAAGCATTCTTGTGGTTTGATTATTGAACTTAGACCCAGAGAAAATTTTCATACATTTAGCTCTTTACGACAGCCTAGGCCCACAGTAACTGCCGGAACGAAAAAGCCCCTACAATAATTTTTTAGGATTTGAAAATGAGTTGTCTAGCATGGGCTTTGGTCATTTGGTGATAATATTTGTGGTTATTAAAGGTCTTTTTACATATTATTCATAGATTGAAATTTGAAATAATGTTGTTTTGTGTTGCATTGCAACTTGTTGTTTTAGTTTTAGGTTTTTTTTTTTTTGGTTAAATTTTTATTTATGTATAGAGATGCATTTGAGAGTAATGCTCATTACGTTTCTCATGATGCATTTGAGAGTAATGCTCATTATGTTTCTCATGACTAAGTGTATCTTTTTTTGTTTATTAATGAAATTCACTCGTATCGTCGAGTTTTTAATGTAAGTTTCGCTTAGTAAATAGCTTAGTAAATAACAAAATAGGGTTAATCGTTTTATTAGTCTCTGAACTTAGACCCGATTTGCATTTGAGTCCCTCAATTTCTAAAATCGTTCCCGTGGTCCTTTAACTTCACTTTCGTTAGGACAATTGGTCATACTGTCAATTTTGTTAACTTTTTCTGTCAAATGCAGGGGCAAAATAGTTTTTTTTTATATTAAAACTAAAAAAATGAATAAAAAATTATATCTTTAAAATAACAATAAAAGAAAATCAAAGAAAAAAAACCAACCAAAAAAAGAAAAAAAGAAAAATCAAGTTTCGGGGGAGTGGAAATCAGGATAGAGGGAGAGAGAAAGTTCAATAAAATTTTTTATTTATATTTGAATCCATTTAATACAAAAATACAAATTTGCCCCTATATTTAACAGAATGGTTAACAAAATTGATGGTAGAATAAATTGTCCTAACGAAACCGAAGTTGAAGAACCACAAAAACGATTTTGAAAATTGAGATATTCAAATGCAAATCAAGTCTAAATTGAGAGACCAATAAAACGATTAACCCTAACAAAATAACTAAATGTAAAGAAAATTTTGAGAAGGACTATATTATCCCTGCAAGATAAAATGCACTATCCAGTGTCCACCCGGACCACCCCTTATCCAGTTTTTCCTCTCTGCACAGAACATTCAAAACAATGGCGGCATTTGAAGCTGCACTGTCTGTCTCCTCCCTCTACTCTTCTTCTTTTTCTTCTTATTCCTCTAAATTCTTCGCGTCCCCCAAACCATCCACCTCCCTGAAGCTTCATATTTCCAATTCTATCCCTCCCATTTCCCGCAATTTTCTGTATTCTTCTCCCCCATGCATCCTCAACAACCCCACAAGAAAACCCTTCTTTGAGCTGATGTGCTCTGCGGTACAGGAGGTTACAGCTGAAGAAGAAGCAGTAGAAGAAAAAGCAGAGGAAACCCAAACGCAAAACCTGAAGAGAAAGCTCTACGTTGTGAATTTGCCTTGGTCTCTCACTGTGGTGGATATCAAGAACCTCTTTGGCGAATGTGGGACCGTTACAGATGTTGAGGTTCTTCTTCTTTTGTGGTTCTCCTTAAATTAGTCATCTTGTTTCTGTCTTTATGTGGATTTGTAATTGAAATTTTGGTTATGTATGTTGGATTTTCAGATTATAAAGCAACCAAATGGAAAGAGCAGAGGCTTTGCCTTTGTGACAATGGCTTCTGGGGAAGAAGCTCAGGCTGTCATTGAAAAGTTTCACTCTCATGTAAGTTATTTTGGTATTTGGGTGTTCTGTATTTTATGATTGGAACATTTTAGCTCTGATGAAAGTTCGATTTTTAACTCAGATAAAAATAGCATTATAATTTGATATTTAGAATAGGTACATCATTGTTTGTAGGCAGTTCATTTTGATTTGTGACTGTTTCTTCTACTACTAGAGGAAAAATGTTTTCCTCTTTTTCTTTAAATCACCTTATTATCTGTATTCCATTGTGTTTGTAGGTTTAGCAATAATTTGAATTATGGGGTTCCAAAGTTACCTGGAGTTTTGGGTTCAATAGCAAAAGGGAAGGAACTTTAGGAGATTGAAGTGGCGTGAAATAGATACAAGTTTATCTACTTCAATTGAATTGCCAAATCAATGAAATTTTTGTTTCTTAGGAATTTGTTTGTTCTTTTTTTGTTTTGGTTGTAGTTTCCTTTTTGATTCATTGAATCCTAAATGAGTTTTCTAATGGTTTGGTTTCTATCAAAGTATCTTTATAGAATATTTGCAAATATCTGGTTCTGTAGAGAGAGAAATTATCATTCAGATTGAAACAATTAATTACCAGTTTTCCTGTTTTATGGAGGCTGGACTATATTGGGTAAATCTTCAGTTTTCTTTTGGTTGCACTGCTGAGGAGGAAAGAAGGCAAAGGTGGTATGGAATTCGGGGTGTTGGCTGTATTTTGGGTTGTTTGGTTAGAAAGAATCAAAAGGATCTTAGAGGGGAGGGGGCAGATGTTTAATGGGACAAAGTTAGGTTACATCACTTTGGGTTTGGTTTCTTCGGACTTCCTGGAATTCCCTTTTTCTGCAATTTTTGTGGATAGGAAAACTATTCTTATCTACATATTTTCGTTTATGTTGTATGTCAGCTAGATCTTTTTTGCATTGGGTGTTTAGTATTTGGTTAATATCTTGTTGTCCACAAGGAATGTACTTGTATTGACTCAAAAGAATTCTGTTTCTTAGTAAAAGGAATTTCCTATATCTGGAAACATATTTTTTCATCTCAGAGTTATTTGTTTCAGGAGGTATTGGATAGGACTATCAGAGTAGAGTTTGCAAAGCAATTTAAGAAACCTTCTCCACCTCCTCCCAACCCCCAAATTGTGGAGACACGCTATAAGCTTTACGTCTCTAATTTGGGATGGAAAGTAAGATCAAGCCATCTCAGAGATTTTGTCTCTGAAAATTTTAAAGTTCCTGTCTCAGCCAGGGTTGTCTTTAGTGGCCCCTCCGGGAAATCTGGTGGATATGGATTTCTTTCTTTTGCTACAAAGGAGGAAGCAGAGTCTGCAATTTCTTCTTTGAATGGGAAGGTAAGAAAAATTTATCAACTTTGTCAATCTTTCTCATTATTTTCTGCTATTACTCTGCTCAAGCTTGGAAGGTATCAGTTCAAATGGATGTGGTTATTTTGCTTCCTACAGTGATATAAATTAGTTTAGTATCTTTATACCTTTCAACAGAAAACTGTTACCTGGACTTTTTAATTGCACACATACATCTATCGAACTCTCTGGGTATATGCAGTTATTCTAGAGAAAACTTTAGTGTATGTGCATGCAATAATTTCACTCTTGGTTCAAAAAGAGGGGTTAAGTATGAAATTGTTGAAGAATGTAAAATCCCACATCGGAAACTTGACAAAATGAAATACCATATATAAGTTATGGTTTCACTACTAATCACATCAAGATCTTTTGTGATAAAACCCCACAAATGTTGTGCTATGTAGGTTGGGGACAGTATTGGTGTTGGACCAATTAGTAGCAGGCTGGTGGTCAGTCTCTTTGAAATATTAACATGGTTTCAGAGCAGATTGATTGACTGGGCCCAGGTTATTGTGTCTCTACTAAGTTCATGGGATGAGCACATGCTCGGTTCGATTTACTGAGCCTGACTACCCTAAGATCACAAACCGATGTGGAATTGGCTGCACATGTGGCCTACTATATTGTGGTCCCACACAAAGAAGTGTGTTGAAGAATGTAAAGTAGTGGGCTGTTGATTTGTTTATTTGAAATCTTAACAGGAATAATATAAGTTGTTTCATAATTGCCACCATCTATGTAAAATTTTCTTTCCATAGTCCATACACGTTTCCAGAAGTGTTCCAGTCATGAATGAAAGCACAAGATTCTAATCATTTGTGTATAATCAGTTGAGAGAGAGAGAGAGAGAGAGAGAGAGAGAGAGAGAGCTATTAAAGAACTACATATGTGCAATATATGAATATGTAGTCCAGCATTGTCTTGGGCTTTAGTTAGATTATTCACATATAATTACTTGCATTCTGTTACTAGAAAAGCGGTTTAGACCAAGCAGAAATAAATTACAGTGCATTTGGATTCGAGAATTAAGTAAATGGATAAAGATCTCAAAATAAGTTTACATTGGCTGAAAGAGACATTTGAACATTTTTTATTTTAAAAAAAACAATGAATAATTTGACTGTATACTGTTAGCGACAAAAACTTCTCTTTCTTGACTTTCAATACAAATCCAAATATTTATGTGTCATTAACATTACATCCGACTATGATATTAAGTCAAATTCCCACATTTGAAATGGCGCACTACTTTTATTTGACAGGAATTGATGGGCCGGCCACTAAATCTAAAATTTAGTGAGAAAAATGACCGCAACTCTGGAAGCCAAAAGGATGAGGAAGAAAAATTTGAGGGTCAACCAGAAGAGTTGTAAGTCCACAGACAGTCTTTAACCAAATTGATCTATTTTTATTGCAGATTATAAGTGGAATCTTGGGAAAGCAGAAATTTTGACCTCAACCACCCATGTAGAGAGGGACGGTGTCCTCCTGTTGTCTGTAAATTTGCATTAGTGTCTCCTTTTGTTATTTATCTTTTCAGTTCTTAGAGCAGTTGTTGTTTTCTCTGTCTTGCTAAAACAACTGTTGACATACATATTATTGTATTGTTCCAGATAGAGAGAGAGCATTTATATATTCTATATGATTACTCAATGGAAGCCTCTTTTACAACATTACAAATAAATATTATGCTTTTGAAGCATCCCTGTGCTGCTCATAAGTCTCAATATTTAATGCTTCACCATTCTAATAGATAAGCACATATTACTTGTTGACTTGTTACATCACCCTACTAATGCAGTCAACTAGGTTGTTACTAATAGAAGCTTATGCCCTTGAAGCATAGGCTAGAGAGGGAGGGATGGAGATTGAGAGATTTTTAAAGCTATATATGTATGGACCTAAAGTTATTTAGAACAGCTTCTTTTTTTTTTTTGGTCGAAAGAACAGCCTGGATAGCTTAAGCCCACACAATGGAGGCGTTTGCTGAAGTGTTAATTTCTTAGGATCTTATTGCTAATAAATTCAAACCATGGTGTTAAACACAGACTTGAAACTCATTGCTTTCATAGTGACTTACTGTGGACTTTAAGCCCTTACATTTTCTAATAGTTGTACACATTTTCACTTATCATAAATAAGTATGACCGCATCACTTCGTGTTATGAACAAGTTTCTTATTTTTCCCGGAGGTCAATGCTATTGTGGCTTCATGTCAATTTCGTAGAGAATAGTCAAGCTACTAAATATGCTGGAAGTAATATTGACTCCAAAGAGGACATCAAATTTTCAATACCATCAAATGTTATTCAGCAGATTATCTCTCATTTCTTTGTTTTGGAATACTTAAAAGAAAGAGGGATAGTTAGATTCTCAATTGAATAAATCTTATGCAATGGTGTTGTGCTTTCTAAATTACACATGCTATATTTCCTTCAAACTTTGGTTTTGTTTTGTTATATTTATTTATTTAAATTTTGGTGCTAATCATATATATATGAAAGTTGATCCTTTGTTGAGGCAGCTTCTTTGGAGTCTAGGCCAACAGTTGATTAGTGAATACATTTTGTGGATAATACACAAAATATATATATGTTCAATACCTTTAGATATTAGAAGATGTCTGTCTGCACACATGGGTGTGTGTTTTTGTACATGTGCTTGTGCTGTGTTATTTGTCTTGTTTGGACAGGAGGTAGGTCTTCAGATTTTGTAAATAAATAAATCTTTTGTTCTTGCTGTTTTCTTCTTGAGGAGGGTTTGATTGATGAAAAATGTGGTTGGAAGCTGCTGGGTTGATGAGCAATTAAATTGGCTAGGGTAAACTTATAGTAGCTATACGTAGGCAGGAGCATAGCTTATTATAAACTAGTTGATGCTCCCTTTTCAAGTCAAAGTTGTTCGTATATTGATGGGCTTGATTTTGGCCTTCAAGTTGATTCGAATGAGCAAAACTGATCAAATATTCTGATAAAATTCATGATCACTAAGAGGATGGAAATGGAGAAACTTGTGTTACAGCAGGTGAGTCATATATTTTTGTCTTTCTACAAGTGAGTTATATGCTATCAGAATCATTAAAATTCTATCGAAAAAGCATGTCAAATGTTATTCTTTGATACTTTCTATTTTCTTGCACCAAAATTCTATTAGTTGGAATCAAAATGCTTCTCTCTTCCTCACCCTCCCCCCTCCTCTCACAAAGCTTGTGTTTGGAGAATTTTACCGCTGAAACTTTTCAGAGATTGGAATCACTTTTGATGATATCCTCATTTCTAGGCAATTGCGGGAAGATTTAATATACAAAAATACAACTTGGTTCTTTAAATTTCAACTTATATATGTATGATGGTATAAATGATTGGCGTGACTTTGGAGAAGAGATCACTGAGTAGGTCTAAAGAAATGAAAGGGTGGTCCAGAGTTTAAAGGAAGTTATTTAGCAGAGAGAGAATTCTATACTTGTTACTTTTTCTTATTGTCTCAGTGCTTAGGGTACCTTAATATAGTGTGTCAAATCTTTAAGTTTTCCACTCCGTCTTCACATGGGAAATATTCAATTTGGAGAAAGCAAAAGTTTCCAAAGGTTGGGAAGAAGATTGTTAGAGAGAGAAGTCTTAGTTCTTAAGGCTCCTGACAGAAGACAGCTTCTTGGTTATCTGAAGTTGCCTTTTGATTCAATGACATAACATTTCCTTTAGTTTTTGACTTCACCTTTACCATTTTGCTTGACCAATATTCTGGGTTTTAGGAATTTCAAAATCATGCTTTGTTTGTTCTCTTTATGAAAGTAGATTATTAGTCCAACAGTTGATTTGTTGGGAAGAGATGCTGGTCCCTGCAACACTCTTTAAGCGAATATATGCTCATCTCAAAACGAATCTGAAGGCCCCATTTTCTGAGACCCACTTTTTATGCATTTGGAACAGAAAATGGAGCACTACATTTCTCTCTCTCTCTCTCTCTCTCTTCTTTATTTATGCAACATAGAAAGGCTAAGCCATCATTGATACACATGGTGTTTTTGGTCTAAAGTGGATACTGTGTTGATCAATTTTTGTTACAGATTGACTGACTGAGAAAATTAGTTTGTGCATATAACTCGCAGAAAAAAAAATAATAATACGAAGACAAAAGAACACTTGTGGGTTTGATACAAGTAAAACTCGCCTTCTCATGTTTCATATACCTTTCTATTTCTCTCATCACGTCTCAGCGAAAGGTGTATAAAACATGAGATAGTCAAGTTTTTTCGGTTTGATCCATCTTGGCGGCTTTTATTTTAGTTTGGGTACAATTTAATGTAAAAACAAAGAGCACCATGCAATATGCTCGCTTGCAGCTACCACAGTCTTGGCCAACAATAATAAAAGCTTTCATTACATTAGTGAGCTCCCAACCAACACCAGCACTTAGTCAACAACATTATCTCCCAAACAGATAGAAAAAGAAAAAGAGAATATGGAAGGAAAGAAAAATAATTAAAATGAAAAAAAGAAAAAAGAAAAAAAGAAAGCGAAAAAGAACACACAGCAGCAGCATCCTGCAGTCTTTGCTTTGCTCTGCTTTCCATGTAAGCTGCTTTGGCCTCCCAACCCATCTTGTCTCTTCAATCAAATTTATATTGCACACTCTGTTATTGCACTTGCTGTTCTTGCCTTCAAAACTCTGCAGAATCTGAAAATTTCAGTCTCTTAGATTTTGCTCATGTGCTCTTGAACCTTGATCATTGTTGGAAAGAAAAAATCCCCAAGCCATCCAATCCAAATACCAATCTTCAGGTAAACTTTTGTTTCTATTTAGGCTTTGTGTTAATGTCTAGGGAAAATTGTATGGAATGATTTGTCCTACTGTCTGAAATTACATTTCTCTCTCTGAAAAAAGTGAACAAGAGGGAAGAAAGAAAAATATGATATTGAGAACATCAGCAAAATAGAATTTTTCTGTGGGTGGTTTTGGAATTTAGATTAGTGATGGGGTCTCTAGGAGGCAGCCCAAAAACTTGGATACCATATATGAACACCAAAGATTGTTCTCAAGGGTTTTGCAGTTTGTACTGTCCACAATGGTGTTACAAGATAATACCTCCTCCACCTGTCTTTGAGTTTCCTGAAGACAATTCATCTTCCCCAAGTTTCTCTCCTCTTGTTATTGCAATTATTGGCATTTTGGTGAGTGCTTTTCTTCTTGTTAGCTACTACACCATAATATCCAAGTACTGCAGCAATGCGGACCGGAGGAGAGCGAGAAGAGAGGATCAGGAGCAGAATGAGGAGATGGAGGACCCTCACAATCCCTCCATCCATGAACCCTGGCATGTCGTGACGGCCGGCTTAGACGAGGCTCTGATCAAGTCATTAACAGTTTGTAAGTACAAGAAAGGAGATGGATTTGTTGAAGGAACAGATTGCTCAGTTTGTCTGAGTGAGTTTGAAGAAGATGAGAGGCTTAGGCTGTTGCCTAAGTGCAACCATGCTTTCCATCTCCCATGCATTGATACATGGCTTAAATCTCACTCAAATTGCCCGTTGTGTCGTGCCAACATAGTTCCTCATCAGTTGCCTCACCCTGCCGTGACTGAAACTCCATCATCAACCAATCATGATGCATCATCCATAGCTGAAAGCCAACCAGCACATGATCAAAATGTTGTCATGGCACAAATTTCCGAAGGGGGTCCTTCTCAAAATGTGGAATCAATGCAAGGAGATCATGAAGGGTATCATCAAGCAATTAGAAGGTCGGTTTCCATGGACGATTGGCGTCAGAATAATCAAGTTTTAGTAGCTGATATTCTGAGCAGGAATGATGAAGAGGATGAGGAGGACGATATGAACTCAGAGTCAGATGATATTGCTGAAGGAGTTGACAAATCTAGCAATAGAAAAGGGGTGCTCCTGCATTGTGTTATGAGTCCTGTTGCAATGAAGAGATCATTTTCAAGTGGAAGATTCTTTCCCACTAGGCCTTCAAGAGCACGGAATACAGTACTTCCAGTCTAGAAAACTTTTTGTATTTTGGTTTCTTTGGGGGAATGTGGATTAAGCTGGCAAATCAAACAGTTTGGTCTGGATTAATTAGCTATTACAATTATTTGTTCATGATCCATTAATGAGTGATTTGTAATTCTCTACCAATCGAAAATTATAGTATACAACTAGTGTATAAAACATCCTTTTTAGGTACTAAAACCAACGTATGAAGGTCGTTCTTGTCAAAAGGGCATTGTATACACATGTTGTATTCTAAAATCTCTCCCTTTAATATATTGTTTCTTTGGAGTCAGTTTTAATTATTTTTGTTACCCATGGGATTGTACTCGATAAATTTTGGACTTGCATGTTCAAATTTTATAAATAGTCATTTTGACAGAGTGATTTCAAATTTAGATTTTTCTTTTTTGAAATGTCAAATTTAGAGAAGTTAAATTGTTTATTTAAACTATCAAGATTCAGAGGCCTTAATCTGTACCAAGATTTGAATTTAAAAAATGAAAAAAAATTCAAATGAATGATTGTTTTTGCATTTTATTTATTTCATTTTTGGCCAGCATAATTACTTAGGCCTTTTTTTTTTTTAGTACAAGCGTTTGTGGGATGAGGATTTAAACAAATATTCATTAGGAGTCTGGGAGTTTTGAACCTACGCACATGGGTGGAGGTCGAAGAGCTCAACCAACTGAGCTATACCCCACTAACCTTAATCTTAAATCTTAACAAATGCTGCCAACAAATGAAAAAATGAAAAAAATAAAAAAAGATTTCAAATGAATCAGTTTTTGATTTAAACTTAGTTATTTCATTTTTGGCCAACATAATTGCTTAGCCTTAAATCCTAACAAACGTTCCTTTGCCAACAAAAAAAAGTTAAACACCCCAACTTCTATTTTCATATATTAAATCCCGAAGTACAGTTTGATCAAAATAGAATAGCCATGGATCCACGACTCACTACTACCAATATCAATATTGTCTTCAACTTAACGATCTACGTAATTCGGCAGTTGTGTGGTTTTATACAAAAATTATGGATATTATTAATAGTGGAACCATTCATTGTATGTTGTATTTTATTTTGTCAAGTTTTTGATGTAGGACTCATATTCTTCAACACACTCCCCCATACGTGCAACAAATTCCACATTGTAGGCCTTCTCACACCAATTATTTGAGGTGCTTTTTCTGAGCAAAACAATCATATGTGAAATGGACGTGCGCCCCATGGAAGGCACAGTATTTTCTGATAACTCTCTTGGTTGGATCTCCCTTCAAAGATAGTGGCCTCTTCACCCAAGGTTTGTCTTTTACTTGGGCTAGGATTTGATGTATGGGGTGACATGCGCTTGGTACTTCTCTCGGTAGGTGGGTTGGCCTGCCTGGTAGAATTTTTCGCCGTAATTCAATAGTCATCCTAGAGTGCGTAGAGTTCCACAATCGCGAAGATGTCTGCTAGAGTTTGGTTGGGAGCAATAGTCAGCTCACGGTATAAGTCGTGCTCTATTGGTAAGCCCTTCTTGAAGGTAAATGATGCGATTCGGTCATTGCAACCTATGATGTTAGCCTTTTTCTACATTGAATGTCTTGATGTAGTTTTTAAGGGATGAATCATGCTTCTTGTGCAAGTTGAACAAATGGTCAAAATTCCTTTGATCGTCCGATAAGAAGTGTACTCTTTAGTGAAGATCAATGCTACCTCATTGAAGCTATTGGTTGACATGGATGGTAGGGTATGTAACCAATCTTGGGCTGCTCCTCATAAGGTCACGATAAACACCTTGCATATCAGCGCATTTTTGACTTTGTAAAGAATCATAACACTTTTGAGGTGCTTTATATAGCAATCGGGATCAGAATTCTCTTTGAAATGTGTGAAACAAAGTGCTGAGAATTGCTTTGGTGGAGCCGCTTGTTCGATCTCAACTGTGAATAGTGAGGAGTTCATTAGGTCCACCTCCTTGTGCAGAGCATCTTCGAAACCTCCTCCGATCTTTAAGTCTCAAAGTCGGTCATTTAAGAGCTTCTTGACATCTTCTACGCACATGGTCTGCGGTTCACGTCTGTATCCTCCATGGTTCGGGCGTCGTTGGTTTACCTTCTCATTGTCTCTATAAGGCAGATCTCTTCAATTGTCCTGCTTGTGCTGCATGTTGGTGGACTGAGCTTGAGAGGAAATCTCTATAGCTTGTCATCGAGAGTTGGCTCCTTAGGACCAAGCATGTAGGAGCTTTTTTTCTTGTATTTCATGGGGTTGATCGTGAGGTTGATCTTCTCAGAGGCCTAGTCTCACATAAATGCTTCTCTAAGGGCCCAGGCGAGCATGAACATCGGGTTGTGAGCTGAACCTCTCGTGCACATTGATTCTTGGACCTAATATCGATCGGAGACTCAATCTGCTTTGAGCATGGCTTGCAGATGCTTAGGCCATGCCAACGTGCTAAGCATCACACTCTTGTCTTCTCTTTGTCTGCTTGCTCATGCCCGATCTATATGAAACCTCTCGAACTGCCCATGGGCGCATTCATCCATCATTCTCTCTTCGCATTGGGGTCTAAGGGTAAGGTCTCAGACCAAGTCAATTTGGTTGAGGAGCTGTCCAACCAAGTTGTTTTTGTCGTCCACTATCTGAGTGAGTTGGTCAACTCTAAGATTGAGGTTTGCTTGGCTTTGTGGATCAGGAGGAGAGAATTGTGTGGAACCTAGTTGCACACGCGCTAGGGTTTCATTGGAGGTGTACACCGGAGTGTAGTCAAGCGTGGAGGCAAATGATGAAATGGTTGTACTTATTCCATGATAGGGCCGTGACTTGCATCTGCGACGGCACCGAGATGGTGCTCCAAGAATCCGGATGTGAACCCATATGGATGGTGGTTGGATCCGACCGCCAGGCCTTGAGGTTGCAAGCTGGTTCCATCTAAGGAACCATAAGGAAGGGTGGCTATTTCAGCCATGGAGATGTGCAGTAGCAAGGTGGCTCACGTGACGGGACCGCGAGGTGGGGCGGCTGTTGGAACCGTGATCTTGGTCGCGGCGCTGAGAGGGAAGACGGTGGTAGCGGCTGGAACAGTGGTGGAAGCCAAGGAAATTGGGTTGTGAACTCAATGGCAGAAAGTGGCAACTGCCATGGTGTCGTGGAGGCTCGTATCCTTCGCAAATTGAGTCATTGTGGCGATCTTGCTTCTCGTGTGCTTGCTTTTGACTATAGTTGTTTGGAAGACTTTAGTTGAGTGATGAAAAGGAGGAAACAGGTTCCTTTAATTCAACAACATGAGTTGAGTATAACTCGCGCTCTCAATGAAAGCACCAATTTGTTTGTGTAAATTTCTCACAAGAGAATATTCACATGTAGATTCTTCACCCTTCGAGTTTCTCTCTCTCTTCCTCGATTCCTGCAAAAGGAGTAAAAGACATACTTATGGGGGTGTTGGTCAAAGGCCCTCAGATACCTAAGTTAGTTCAATTGGACCTTTGACAAAAGATGCGGCAATAGGTAAAAAAGATGGGGTTTTCTCTCACAGGTAGAGCCAAGTGCTTGGAGCCGTGTGTGACAGCATTCAGCCATGTGGGAGAGAGAGAGAGAGAGAGGGTGTCTTGAATGTGGCCATGTATTTATAGGACTTTAGCCATCTAGGGTTTTTCAAAGAATAATTCCTATTTGGAAGGATCTTTTCTCCCAAACACTAGAAAGCTCTCGTGGCCCAACACTCCATCTCATATATTCCGTGTGGCGCCATCTCTCCTCAGGTGAGTCTGTAATTTCATTTTTTAATTTTTTGGAATAAATATCCGAATTCTTCTTTCTCTTTGGGATTATATTATTTGGATTTGATATTTGTTTTGGATCAGATCATAGGCATTTCTTCTTTGGTTATTCGTGGGGCATGTCCAGTTTTTTGGAGGCTGTGTCTTATTTTCTTAGAACATTTATAAACTTCTATATTTTTTTTCAATGTCTATTGAGATGATATTGGTTTTATTTACTGGGTAATGGCAACTTTTTATTGTTTGAGATAAAATGACGATTTGGGATATTGTTTCTGTGTTCACGATTTGGGATATCTGGAATATTTATTGTTTGTTTATTTTTTTTGCAGTTGTTTAGCATCTCTCTTGGTGAGCTTTGAGGTTCTAGGCATTGATTTTAACTTTTCTTTTTAGTTTGGGTGTAAGTTGGGTTTGAATTTGTACCGATCTATTAAGTTTTATATGGAGGATGTTTTGAATTTTTTGGATGGTTTGCGTCTGATAATTTTCAGGTTTTGATTTGGGGTTAAAATTTTTGTTTTGGATGATTTGGGTCAGATAATCTTTGTTCATGTGCACAAAGGGTGTTTAAGAAGCTCCTTTGTGGGGGGTTTAGAGGTGGCTAATGCTCTGATTTTAGTGTCCAGGTACTCAGAGGACAGGGTTTGACACTTACTATTCCAGCTTGTAGGAGTACAAAGGTCTTGTCTTCTGCCTTCCTCTCTAGGTCTCTTTTTTTTTTTCTTTTTTTTATAATAAAGTTGAATGTGGGTGCAGAAGTCTCAAGTATCTTCTTTCTGTTTGTATCTGACAGCCACTTGAGGAGAATGCCAAGTTAAAACTTGCTCAATTTTGCTTCCTGCGTCCTTTTGCCTTTGGCAATTTCTCCTCTTTTGTCTGTTCTAGTGTTTAATGGAGCAAATACCCTTGTTGCTTTGGTGCGTTTACAACAACTGAAATTAATAAGTTTCCCTATTTATTAGCATCTTGTTTCCAGTGATTTTTAAATTTCCCCTGTTGCTGTAGAACGAATATAACGGTGAGAAGAATTATGAACTGTAGGAGTTCCTTTTAATCACGATCTGGTAGTTTTGATGGATTACCAACTTCTTTTATTGATGATTTGTTAAGGCTTTTGGATGAATGTAGCTGCCGTTTTGTATTTGTATCTTTATGTGCATTTTTATCATGGGTTGTAATCATAAGTATAATTTGGATTTCTTGCTTTATGTTTCTTTGGTTCTATAATGGTTTGCAAAATGTTTTATTTCCTTGGTTGGTTGATGATTGTAATTTGTATTAATTTGTGATTGATTTAGCTATAAACATTTAGATTAGAATTTAGAATGGACTTATGGATTATTATACTTAATTTGAGCTTCTGAAGAAAAGAAAAAAAAAATTTATTTCGGCATGTTATAACAGCTTTAACAGCTGCTGTGATGTTTAGTTTTTTGGGGAAAAAAAACATTTATTTGGGCTAGTTTTAACATTTGATGCTTAATTTTTTGGGAAAGAAATGATTTTGGGCTTTACAAAAAAACTAATATTGGGCTAAAGCCCAAAATCGACTAAAGTGCCAGAACCGAACCAGACCTATTTGGGTCGGCCCACTTTTGAGTTTCAACATTGATCAGACTCGATCTGAGAACCATGCTTTTGATCAGTTCGGTCCGCAGGTCAATTGAAAAACGATCCGACTTGAGCTATGCACATGACTAAATTATTCCACTTGAATGAAAATATTGTGACCTGTTATAAATCTTAGAGAGCAATTGGAGAGGGAATTGGAGAGGGAATGAAGAGAATGTTTTGTTCTTCATTCTGATTTCTCATTCTCATTTAGGTGTAGTTACAAAGGAAGGGATGAACCCTTTTATAGGCAAAGAACATGTGGGCTCCATACTATATATTTTACAACACTCCCCCTTGGAGACCACAAATGATACGGAGTATTTCTCGTTAAAAACCTTGCCAGTAAAAACCCAGTGGGACAAAAACTGGTCGAAGGAAAAAAGAGTACATAATAATGTGTAACATAAGATTCTATGTATATTGACGCGCGTGCGACACTGCCTCGTTAAAACCTTGCCAGGAAAAACCCTGTGGGATAAAAACCCGGACGAAGGAAAAAGAGTACGGTGTTTGAAGATCTTTATTGATGGTGCGCTCCCCCTGATGCTTGGCAAAATATCTTTAAGTCATACTGTTGATCAGCTTTCTGAATATCGTAGTTGACACTGCTTCTGTGAGTCAATCTTTGAGCGACACTGCCTCGTTAAAACCTTACCAGAAAAAACCCAATGGGATAAAAACCTGGATGAAGGAAAAAGAGTACAGTGTGGAGCTGAGCTCTATCTGGTCTAGTATAATTCCGGAAAAACATTTAAGGACCAACGGATAATCCTCATAAAAATGCTTCAATACTTTCTTAGTATAAGCAAGAATCTTGTTGGCACAATGCTCGATCCTTAAGTCGAGACAAATATTTCGTGAATTCTGCAGAATCTTTAATGTGTTGCAATCACATTATAATCAATGTACTCACTGAGGTAATTTATGCATATTAATATTGAGTACAAATTTTGTGCTTCAAGCACATGTCCTTTGGGGACTTGCTTTATGCAATGTCAATCCTCTCAACGGATTTTGTCTAAAAAGGGATTAAACTTTATGACACATTATATAGCTTTAACCCAGCTATTTATACATCTTTAGGGAATCGCTTCTGGCGATATGCTTTGTGCATTTAATAACCCTTAAAGATAATATGTTGGTCTCCGTAATTGTGTAATAAAGGGGGGGGGGGGGGGCACAATTGAATCTGTAAATATGGAGAAAACCCAACATTCCTTGTTTCTGCCAGAAACAGTGTGTCATACAAAGTAGGTATATTCCCTTTTATTCCGAACACCCAAGTATAAATTCAGTATTAACAAATTTTGGGGTTCGTATTGTGGGTTTGTTCTTTCACGTTCATTCTCATTTATAATGGAATTACCTCGTTCCATTTTGGTCAATAATATTGTCGACATTTAATAATTGAACGTGGTTCCAATCAACACAGCCCATTGATGATTTGAGTAGCTACTTCAAAACTAAAAATTGTCATTCATCAATTCATAATCTCACCATTCTCATGTGCATGCGCATGCATCAATTATAAGCATTTCTTTGCTTTTGGGTACCCAAGCCACTTCATGGGGCTTTTTATTATGTGAGAATGTGGATTATAACCTCCTATTGGAGCGTTATTTTACATAGGGCGTGGAAAATCTCCATTTAGGGAGTTGGAACATTTAGAACCCATATATCTGTCATGCTGCAGGCATGCTACAGATTAATTCATACATGTCAATTAATTTCTGGGACTTTAACCCATATTATGGGACTTTAACCCATATAATTTGCTACGCATTAGGCGTGCATAATATCAATATTGACATGTCAAAGGATTGTCCTTTCGGGACTTCAATCCATATTATTTGCTACGCAACAGGCGTGCACCCATATATCTGTCATGCTGCAGGCTTGGCACAGATTAATACATACATGTCAATGAATTTATGGGACTTTAACCCATATAATTTGCTACGCATTAGGCGTGCATAATATCAATATTGACATGTCAAAGGATTGTCCTTTCGGGACTTCAATCCATATCATTTGCTACGCAACAGGCGTGCATAATATTGACCACTGCTATACCCATATTCTGTTCTTATGGGACTTTAATCTGTGCAGTATATTATCAATGTATTCAACTTACAATCTGTAAAATTTGCATTAATAATTCATGGGTACATATATCTGTCATTCTTTTGGAACAGACTTATCTCCCCATTTGGTTACCTTTCAAGATAAAATATCAAATAAGTATATAAGCATAAAATAACACAAGTATTGCTTACGTCCTTAGGTGGGAGAAACTTTTCTCAAGTATGATTCAAGCTTGTATCGGCCCAGTAAATGTAGCGCTTGATGATCTAGTTATATCCTGCAATAGTAAAATCACAACTCTTTTCTCTGTCAAAAACAAATAATCCTCAGAGAGTTACAGAAATAGAAAAAATGCAAAAGAGAAGGTAAGCAATCAGGGAAGAAAGCTGGTGGGAGCAGACAATAAGCTCTCATATCTCCTAGTCTAGAAGGACTTCCGGAGATTAGAGCATAAGATCGCCTTCACAGTTTCCTGATGTAGCGGAAACGTGATCAGGGATAGTCTTGCTTCTCGGGCATATTAAGTGCTCACTGATAAGAAAAATAAGTAAATATCGCATCACTAGGTATGGAGAAAACTGGATGTCTTCTGCAAAGAAAATTTCGTTAGTAACACATTTATACACAAATACAATGAATAGGTAGAACCGGTGAATTTCAAATTAACCATAAGAAAATTGCGAGATTCTCGGGGTACTTTTAAAAAAAGTAGCTCTGTGAAATCCGTAAAGCAAGATCGGCTTTTGATGAAAATAAAACTTTGAAAACGCTGAAAGTGCCGACAAACGTTTAATGGAGGCCACGTGAAGTTTTGGAATCTGGGAAAGAAAATATGGGGATCCGAAAAAATATTGGGATTCTGAAAAGACTGTAGCCATATTTCCTCCTATAGATATGGCCTTTGCAAAATTTGATTGGAGCAACTGCGTTTCAACTTGCTCCTTTCCTGTTATAATAATTGCGTACATTCTTAAAATTTGCACCTGTGGTTTTTACGTCTTTTCAAAATGACGGTTTGGAACCTTGTGCCTTATAGGTTCAAATGACCATATCGACTCTCCCAAATTTCATATTTCAACGTATGGGAGCCCGGAACTTATGGCCTGGGCTAAACACAAACTCAGAATTTATTTGCCCTTTTCAAAATGGACATGAAATATGAATTGAGTAAAAGCTACGCTAATATCTCATATATTTGGGTTCATGAGCTTCCGGCCCAGATATAACAAAATATGCGGGGAGCCTCAAGTCATCATTCTCTTATGCCAAAGAGATATGTGGCGTACCACAATTTGCAATAATACCTCAAGGGTTGTCCATTTAATTGTTGGAACTTCAGGTTCTCAACACTGTTAGATTTTGAACTTCAGGCCAAAATCACATATTCTCATGGTATGGACATTCAATCCCCTTAGATTTTGAACTTCGGGCCAAAATCACATATTCTCATGGGATGGACATTTTTACAATTTTCTGTACATATTTTTGGACTTCAAGCCCTTACATAATTGTCCATATTTTGAGGAACTTCTGGCATCTCATTTAATTGCTCATCCATGAGTTTAAGGAACTGCAGGTTCTAGTACACTTGCCAGTACAGTTATCATCCATGTGTACGGCATTATGAACCAATACAGTACTGTTACATCATTAAGGAACTCAGGTCCTTATTTACATGTCAGGGATTAAGGACCCTCAAGTCCGATCACATGTTTACAAATATAGTACCGGAGAGACTGCCAGCTCTCATATTAACATCATCATCAAGGATCTGCCAGTCCTGATGTAATTGTATGATGAGGATCAAGGAATTTCTGGTCCTGATCTGCTTACTGTAAAAAACTCATCATACAGCACATTTAGTCCATAAAATAAATTACTGGTAAATAAATTATTGGTATGGACGATAAAACCCGCACCACACTTTAAAAGTAAAGGCGTGGACGATAAACCCGCACCACCCTTTTAAATAAATGTAAATGTGCGGTAATTTAAATTCATAAATTAAACGTGCGTGTATGGGCACTAATTCTGCTCCATACTTTTAAATGAAAGTAAAGGGGTGGACGATAAACCCGCACCACCCTTTTAAATAAATACTGTTGTATGGGTAATAATCCTACACCATACAGTAAATAAAATAAATGTGCGGTAAAGTAAATTTGCAGTAAATTAAACGTGCTTGTATGGGCACTAATTCTGCTCCATACATTTAAATAAAAGTAAAGGCGTGGACGATAAACCCGCACCACCCTTTTAAATAAATGTAAATGTGCAGTAAATTAAATTGTTAGTATTAGTAACGGTCTCCCACTGATAATATGTTTGGTATTACCGAAGGTCCATTTTTGTTAATGGTTAGTAAAAGAAAAGCAGATAAATATAATAGGAAATAATAGAGAAGATAAGGGAGCAGAAAACTTATCGCTTATGCCCTTGCTGAGTGATCCCCCTCTTTTCTTTTGTTTTCTTTTTTTTTTAATTATTATTTATTATTATTATTATTTAATTTTTTTTTTTTTTTTTTTCTGTCAGTGGGTTTGCAGTTGGGTCTTCCTTTGCTTTCATGATTGCTGCTACATGGAATGCTGCTTTTTAGGAAAGTGCCCACCCTATATCCTACTCTAAAAAGCATGCCACTTCCAAAAGTATTATAAAGAAAACAGAGCACACAATTTGGGACCCAAGACCCGATTATGCGCCCAACTTTTCTTAGTGCGTTTTGCTCATGCTGTCCATGACCCAGTCGTTGCTGGCCTGGACGCCGGCCCGGGCTGACTCAGAGAGCTCAACCGTGACCCCAGAGTCATGAGTGGCTTATGGCAGCCACTTGGGAAATGGTCAGGCTCTCTCCATTTGGAAGATGCTGGAGGTGTCTCTGACAAGCATAGACCAATGTCTCGATTGCATATCTCTGAACCCAAACTTGCAAGTGAACACTGGCTGCTTTACACCGGCTGAACACAATCATTTGCAAAAATTTCCAAACTTATCAAGACACCCACACCCCAAAACCCATCCCCCCTTCCTCCTTCAAGCACACCGCGGCGCAGCACTCTCAGGCGGAGTCAGGTACATGAACACGCAGGCCACGCAGCTCTTCGGGTATGTCTCCAAGACCCGGTCCATGACCCAACCCGTTCGTCCCCTCCGTCAGGTTCGAGAGCGACGCCCCCATATGTTCTCCTTCCACTTTCCTTTTGATTTCAGATTAGATAATATAGGGCCTGAAATTGAGTCTGACCAAGAAAGTGATACAGAGGATGAAGATGGAGAGTTTCCAGATAGTGCATCTTCGGCCAGCAGCTGCAACTCAGCCCCAACTCTGCCGTTCGCCATAGGTTGTGCTGACCAGCTTGGCTTGGGCTCTGGAGGGGGCCCTGACGCCTTAAACTTCTTGCAGAAGTTCATGTGGGTAGCCATGGCTTCTTCTGTGCTTATGAGCCTCTCAGACCTCACAATCTCATCTTTGATGGCCTCTGCACACAACCCACATATCCAATGGCCCTGATATCGTTCCCGAACATGTTGAATGTAGGCCGGGGTGCATTCCTCCGACAGGCCGCAGCAGTCACATTTAACAAACTCGATTTCGATTTGGGCAATGAGTTTTGTGGCTTGCGGTTGTTGCGAGAGGTTCAGGAAGCATAGCACGTTTTCGAGAACATTCTCTGTGCTTTTTCTTGGGTTGTGGAAGTGAACTGCGAGAGGTCAGGAAGCATAGCACGTTGATCTTGAAGCTCCAGCCCGATATGTAGTGGGAGCTAGCAAGCACGGAGCTGCAAGAACTAGTCCCAGTGCTTTCTTTGCAAACTTGCAGATGTTCTCTTCAACATCTGGAGCAGTGGCCTTTAACCAGCTAGGAGAACTTCTGTTGTAAGGCAAAGCTGAGGCGGTCATGCCCTTTCCATGACTGTGAATACGACCCATGACGGGCGAGAAGGACGTGAGCTGACGTTTGAGGAGTTGCAGAACACCATTGGAGGCTCAGGCAAGGACTTTGGGTCCATGAACATGGACGAGCTCTTGAAGAGCATATGGACGGCTAAAGAGACTCAGATTATGGCTCCATCTGGTGGTGGGTCTAATATGCTTCAGAGGCAACAGACCTTGGGAGAGATGACTTTGGAGGAGTTCCTGGTCAAAGCTGGGGTTGTTAGAGAAGAGGCTCAATTGGCTCCAAAGCCAGCTAATAATGGTGCTGGGTTTTTTTTTTTTTTTTTTTTTTTTCAGATTCAATTGGATATTGACTTGGGACCAAAGGTATTTGATGTTTTCAGTGTGATTGCTGTGGCGCATGGAGCTAGCTCCAGTGGGCTGCAAGTCACTGCTGCCGTACACACCTGGCTTCCCCCAAAGACAAGAACAAAAGCAGTGCTCTCTATAGCCCCAAGATTAGAACTTGGGCTTGTTGTGAGATGAGAGGCTCAACGTGTTTCGCTGAGCCTTGAGAATCTAAAGACTCTCACTGCAAAACAAAGGCACCGGCATAAACAGCTGAGAGAGCAGAGGAAGGTGAGATGGGTTAGGTCTCTCAATTTTAGAGATAGAGAAATCGTGCTGATAACGTGTTATAAATCTTAGAGAGCAATTGGAGAGGGAATTGGAGAGGGAATGAAGAGAATGTTTTGTTCTTCATTCTGATTTCTCATTCTCATTTAGGTGTAGTTACAAAGGAAGGGATGAACCCTTTTATAGGCAAAGAACATTTCTCATTCTCATTTAGGTGTAGTTACAAAGGAAGGGATGAACCCTTTTATAGGCAAAGAACATGTGGGCTCCATACTATATATTTTACAACATGACCAAAATTATTGAGGAAATTATCGATATATTGATGATAAATGGATGAAAAAATGCTAAAATATCGCTGTCCCTAAAATTAAAAAAAATTTCACCGATTCGTTCAAGGGCTTCTGAGCTTCTTCTCAAAATCGAAAAATCCTACCCGCTTGCAGTTGTCAGCATTAATTGTATTCTTATAAAATAAAATCTTGTCCGGCGTTCTTTTTCTTTTTTGGGTAACTATGCCCTGCTTTCTTCTGTCTCGATCATTTTGGTCCCCTCCCCCGTTTGAAGGAACTGGGGGTGTCTTGCTTAGCATATATTTATGAATCTGCGAAATTAATATAATCCTTTAGCAAAGCTTTCATCATGAAATGTTAGTCGATGTTGGTTGCAAGGAAACCTTGTGTAAGTATTGTACCTCATTAATTAACTTCTGACGTTCATCAGTGCCATATATTGGGGCTGCTAAACGAGATTTGATTGCCAGGACACGCCTTTCTTCCTTATCGTATTCTACTGAACCCAACGCACCATCTGGGTAGGTGGGCAATAACTCAATAAGTCTAAGTAAAGTATCTCGCACTGCCATCAGCAACAGTACATTAACACTAACACGATGGCACATTATATAAAAAACAAGGGCACGCAGTGAAGACAAACTTATAATAGTGAGGCTAAAACCATATCCATTAGCAAAAGCATTTTTGTTTACTGAGAGTAGAAGAATAGCTTGTGTTTTGGTGGATTACGTGTGTCTTCTTCTTTAGCAAGTGTTTTAATAGATGTATTCTAACATCATATACTAGCATACATAATGTCTCAAAAAGAATGAAATGTACCTTTTTGGCGTGGCCTCCATAAAAAATTGCTGAAATAATCGATCTCGGTTTGGGTTTTGAAGCGACCATTTTCCTGCAAGTAAAGTATACACATCATGACTGTGATAATTTAAAAAAGAAAAAAGACCCAAGTTGCAAAAGAGTCCATAAACCTCAAAAAGCAGTAACATATGATATTACCGACAACAACGTGATTATAGGAGGCTTGTGTGGGTATTCCTCCGGAATCTTGATCTGGCCATGATAAATTCCACCCTCAAATTCAGTTCCATTAGGGCCTCTGACTGCAAATTGCCAGTCCTGTGGGTTCGACTGAAAACAAATATCAATGATGTGTCAAATTACCATCTTGGCCAAACAACAAGCCCAATTTCAGTAGCCAGAAAGCCAAAAAAAAAATGAAGCGACAAATTATGCCCGTCTTTTTAGTTCTTCCAAAAAACTAAAGGCTTTTTTATTTTTTTGAAAATGACCAAAAAATTATCTTAAAACAAAATCGAATGCTAAAAACAATAATTGAGGTCGAACCCAAGACCCAAAATTCAAATAGAAATCAGAATCACGAATCCAAATTCTTAACTTATCCGAAAAGTGAAATTAAACCAAAACTCAAAGAACAAGAATATTTATAAATAAATAAAAACGTAACCTCAAGCGCGAGGCACTTGAAATCGGCAGAGGGATTGGATTGCATCTCCTCCAACTCCGTGTGAATGAGATTCGACAAGAATAGTTTATTAATCGTGAACTCGTTGAACGAGTTGTACTCCTCCTCCTCCTCCACCTTACTCTTAAACGATCCCATTTGATTTTGTTCGATCTGCTCTTACCCGACCCGATCCACAACTTCTTCCGGTGACAAAACTTTAAAACACGAAGCGGAGAGAGGAAAGAGAGGCGGCGGTGTTTATAGGCGTGTGTGAGAGATATAAAGCATTCGTTGGATTTTTGTTGGTTCTTCCACGTTATGTCTTTTTGCACCCAACGTTTGCATTACAAATTATTTTTTATAAAAAATTAATAAAAAAATAAAGCACCAGCACATGGTTTGAAGAATATTTGACGAAAGAGGAATCCATTCAGCTCCTATGCATCGGCAGACCATCATCAGGATCGAATTTTATACATTTTTATGACTGTCATATGCATGTATTTATCTATGAGCTGCTCAGAATTGACTCAATCATATTTATATGCACGGATTAGGGTTTTATCGAAATTCTAATATATTATATTTTTTAGTCTTTATAGTATGATTATCAGTCTCGATCTTTTGAATCACAGGAGTTCAAGATATTGTAGTCACTTACCATTGGATATTAATCAAATTGTTCAAAAAAGTTTTTAAAAATGAGTGCAAAAGTGAGTGAACCGTTGAATTTACATTAAACTATAAGTGACTACAAATCTCTCAGATTATTGTAGTCCAAGAGATTAGGACTGTTATTATTATTATTATTATTATAATTATTTTATACAAATGATATATGAAGAGAACGTAGAGTTCCTAAAAAAAAGACCTTATTTAATTTCTGGCCCTGAGCCACTAAAAAATGAGGGTCTGACTAAAATTGTCACATTGAATTTAACATGTTGAGAAGCACTTAATTTACTGCTCAGCAGTACTTTCCTTCTTTCTTCCTTTTCTCCTCCATATAAATCTCTCCGATAAGTTTGAAAAGTCCTGCACCACTTTTAAGTGTGAACAAAACTTACTAATTATGGAAAATTTTGTCGAGATTGTATAAAAGATAATAAAACCGCGTGGAAAATTAGACACACAAAGCCCCCACAATTAATTAATAAAATCCACTATGGACATCAACTTCATTAAGTCAAAAAAGCAAACCTTATCATGACATTATTTACACTAAAGGGAGCTTTTGATATTGGCATCAATTATGCGTACTTGAAAAACACTTTCTTACAGGAAGAAGAAAGGAACGTTCTTCCAAGAACAATAGCTTTCTTCTAGCTTCTCCATTTCTGTCTTCTCCCGTATCTCCATACATCATCTCTCCTCTCAAAGGAAAGAGCATATTGCCTTCTAAATTATTTGATACATTAGATTATTCACCCTATCAATGGTGTGATTTAAATCAAATTGTTTATTGAAACTCAATCGTGCTTCCCACAAAGTAAAATTACCACCGCAATTTATGGATACGTTTGACTTCCCACTCAAAAAACTTGCTCCTTATTGGATATTCTTGATGCATATGTTAATGTTTCTTTGCGAATTTGAATAAATAAGAAATGAAAACTTGCTCAGAGAAATGAAAACGCCATTAGGTTTCAGATTGGGAATTTGCAGATTAAATAAGGAGATAATCCGGATACACTATTATAGGTAAGAGAGAGAGAGAGAGAGAGAGAGAGAGAGAGAGAGAGAGAGAGAGAGAGCATTCGTTGATTTTTGTTTTTTCTTCAACGTCGTGCCTTTTTGCAACAGCTGTATGTGATCCATGGAAACGGCAATAAGGTGGGGGAGGCTGTCCTCAATTTGGTGTTCTCTTCATGTCCCTTTTTTAAATGTTTGACAAGTGCCCTATCACTTAACCCTAATATAACAGTGTTAACTTAATAAAATAAAAAACTAAAAATTGAAAAATAAAATAATAATAAATCATAGCAGCCACTATTACCAAGTCCCTCCGCCCAGCAAACACTAACAGTCACCTAGGCTTGGGCACAGTTCGGGTCGAGTCTAATTTTGAGTGACCCGTGGGACGAACCGAGCAAGTTATCAGTTCTCGTGTTGGGTCGGGTCCAAACTCAAAGCCGAAAATGGGCCGACCTGTTAAGGTCCAGTTCGATTCTGGCTTTTTGGTTGGTTTTGGGCTTTAGCCCAATACTAGTTTTTTTAAGCCTAATTCACTTTTTTTGGGCCAAGGTCTCTTTTTCTTGGGCCAAATTGCCAAAACCTAATTATTTTATTTATTCAAAAGCCCAATTTTGATAGGTTTTTTTTTTTTTTTTTTTTTTTTCACAATGCCAATTTTTCAAACAGGCCATCCATTAAAGCCCATTTCTAAACTAAATCACAATCACAAGCACATGCATCATCCAACTATCAAATTAGTTGTTTCTTACAAGTTACATCCCATGACAAAAAAAGCAAAGCACCAAATTATATTTTACAACCCATGACAAAAAATACAAGTAAAACACCAAATTAGATTTTAAATACCAAACAGATTCCCTTGTATCAATTAAGGGAGCTGCAAAAAAATAGACTTGTACCAGTAAAAGAGACGAGAAAAGAGAAATTCAGCAAAAGAGAGAGCAAAAGCCACCCCAAATTTCAACAAAAGAGGCTCTATGTCCCTGTTCTTTCCCAGCACCATATTAAAAACCCCCTAACTGAAAAGCATTAGCCACATAGTATATAGAATGATTACGGTTCCTCTTCTTCGTCATCCTCCATCTACATGAAAATGACCCATGAACTCATGTTAGATTAAACCACACGAGAGAAATTATCAAAGTTTATACCAGAAACAGAAAAGAATCACATAACCCATTACAGATTAAGCCAAAGAAAAAATCACAGGAATTCAAAACTAAGCCAAACCCATCCCAATTGAAAAGCGTCTCTACATACCAGAAAAGAGAAAATTTCATATAGCTCATTAGGTCAAATTGGCAAAGAAAAAAAAACATAAAATAGCAAAAATAAGCAAGACCCTTTTGAATTTATGGTGATTCAAAATGAAACAAGAACTTACAATTATTTAAGAGAGCGTTTCTCGAAGGCACTGAATCAGTAAGGATCAAAAACACAGTAAACGTTTTGATTTGGTATGTTAATTTCACCCCAAAAAAAAATTGTTTGCAGTTTTTGTCTCAAATCATTTTAACAGATCAAAACAAGTTATAAGGATTTTTATTTGTCTCGACTTAAAGATCGAGACAAATAGGTGGATGTAATTGAGAAACCAACTAGAGCCCCAACCTCGAATCTTTGGAACTAACTCAAACATTCTAGCACCAAAGTTCCACCTGATAATTTTAAAAGCATCTACGTAGATGGTATCCTCAATAGTCGGGTGGAAACCTATCACAGTTTTTGCCAACTCATCTAGAGGCGTCAAAGAAACGTCATAATAATAGGAAGAATCCATCTGGAAGAAGGGAACTTTGTCGACCACCAAACGCCATTTCAAATTATCATCGCCTGCATCCAACTCCCAGACACTCAAATGATTACCAAGCACAAACTCGCTCACCTGCAAATGCCCTCGACATGCACCAAGAACCCGATACATCGAAATGGAATATCCCCGCACTTCAGACGACATATTAAGAGGTGCCAGACTGAACCGACATTTGTCAACAATAATATGATTGCATCACCATCACCATTACTAGTACTGATATTACTGATATCTTGGAAGGGATCCAACTCCAGAATATAGGAGGATGCATGATCGGAACCTGAAAAATATTTGTCTCTTGAAGAGTTCAAGAAATATTTGTCTCGACTTAAAGATCGAGCATTATGCCAATGAGATTCTTGCTTATACTAAGAAAGTATTGAAGCATTTTTATGAGGATTATCCGTTGGGCACTTTAGGGATTTTCCGAAAGTATATTGGACCGGACATCGTATTTTTCAGATAGAGCTCAACTCCATCACCATCATTTTGGGATGGTGTGAGGCATATTTGATACTATCTCCGCATAACACCATGTACGGGCATATTCTTTTCAAGTGAACTTACAAATAACCCAGGTTTTGTTGGAAACGTGGACTCTGAAAATTTCTACGATTTACATAGAGATAGCTCACTGAAAATATATTTACTTACTCAACTACGAGAATTGTTAATGGCTACATCCTCCACTCACTTCGAAAGATTCTCACTCCAAAAGATAGTCATAAAGACATCAGGGGGAGATATTAATCAGGGGGAGCATCCAGAAGTATCACTACTACAAAAAGTGAAAAAGACGACCAGAAAACAACGACGGTCTAAGTGAAAACCGTCGTGGTTTATAAAAAGACGACGGTTCTAAAAACACCGTCGTGTAATACAACCTTAGACAACTAAAAAATGGAGTTTCAAATGGCTGTTCAAAAACAACGACGTACATAATTAAACAACCGACGTCTATTTGAAACAGATTTCCGCAGTGTAAAATCAATGCCAACAAAGAACGGCAGAAGTTATGAATCGACCGACGTAGAAAGTAAAGACGACGATTTCAATAAAAACTGCCGTTTTTACTCATAAAATAAGACGACGAGGTTTTCGTATAAGACGCCGTATAATTACAAACAAATCCACGGCTTTAAAATACAAAATATCGCCGTATTAAATTAATTTACAACGACGGAAAATATAAATATATCGACGTCATTCTCGTATAGTTCTACTACGTTATCTTTAAATCGTACAATAAAATTTATCGTCGTATTTATTCATTTTATACGTCGTACCTTTAATTTTAACGGTCGTCTTAATAAGAATTTTTGTTAACAATTTTTTTCTTTGATTTTCTTATCCTACGTCGGTAGATCTACTTAATGACAAGAATTGAAATAACCACGACGGTTTATATAGAACACCGCCGACATAATCAGTTTTGCTGAGATCCCAAGGGTTACGAAATCTTACCAGATGGAACTCTGTTCCACATCATAATCTTAACAGATGACACAGATTTGCAAATATTGCGTCGTGTTAGTTTACAAATTCTAGAACATTAATTTCCCTCATTTTAAATTTCCTCGGGAAAGAAAAATCTATTTATCACGCTTTGGAATTGAAAACTAAAACTGAAAGAATACGGGAAAAAAAACTCCATTTATAATTTAAAATTAAAATCCACGTCGGTTGTAGTACACTTAACGACGTTTAACAAAATAATCTACGTCGGTAATTATAAATCTACCGCCATCGTAACTTAATATAGACGACGAGAAAAGACGACGGTAGAACAGAAAACCGCCGTTGTTTCAGTTTCTTTAACATATCTTTCTGCAGGACTTGTGTAGTTCAAAGCATTGACAATGTCTTCATCATATCTCCCAGAAACTACTGATTCAATTGCTCATGCTTTAGAGGCCATCTGAAGCCATTTCTATTCTTTATCGCATTCTTGAAACCCATCTTCTTCTTCTGAAGCTCTACGGATAAAGGAAGAGGCTATCACAATAAATCCGACGGATCTTCTTAGGCAAGAAAATCAAGCAGAGGATCAGGCACATCTGATCTTCAGATTTCCCTGAGAAGCGAACTTTCCTTCGACAGCGAGTGGAGGCCAGGCTTGCATCTCTTTTGATGGAAAGCAAGGAGTATTCAGAAGCACTAAGTGTCCTATCAGGCTTGATCAAGGAAGTGAGAAGGCTAGTTGACAAGCTTCTTCTTGTGGACATATATTTGATGCGAGTAAGCTCAATTTCTCTTTGAGAAAACATCCAAATTATTATCTTTGAGACATGAGAGACTGAGAGAGGAAGAACTTGGAACCTTAAATGTAAACCGAAAATGAATGAAAGCGACAAATTTATAGAATAAATTTTTAAAACCAACGGCGGTCCTTACAAAAAAACCGCCGTTTAAATTGTAAAATCAACGTCGGTATGATCGACGTATATTACAGAAATCCACGTCGGTAAATTAATAAAAACGACGTGTTAAATAATATACCATGACGCGAGTTATTACTTATGTACTTTAATTTTTGAGTTTACTACGACGGTACCTACAAACTACTGTCGTATTTATTTACCACGTCCGAAGTTAAATGTACCGTCGTATTTTGTAATTTATACGTCGTAGTTATATGTAACCGCCATATTATTTTTTTGAAATGGTTTTATATGTAAGCAACTTTTCGTCTACTTGACTTACACATTTGTTGTTTTTATATTCTTATTTTATTTAAATCTGTCATCCAAAAAAGAAACTTTACATATTGCAGAATATTAATTTCCTTCGTTTTAAATTTCCTCCGGAAAAAAAACTCTATTTATAACGCACTGTAATTGAAAAATAAACTGAAAGGTCACGGGAAAAAAAATTCTATTCATAATTTAAAAATTAAAATCCACGTCGGTTATATTAAACCTAACGACGTTAAATGAAATGATTCCACGTCGAATGAAAAATATTGCGTCGTTTTAGTTAAAAACGACGTAGTTAAATGTAACCGCCGTATTATTTTTTTGAAATGGTTTTATATGTAAGCAACTTTTCGACTTACACATGCACTGTTTCCAAACCCGATTAAAAATTTCAATCTCCCAGAGAAACCTTTTCGTCTTTTTTCCTTGTCAGAGCATTGTCAGAGTTTCTCATCGTCTTCCTCTCGTCTTCTTCGTCGTCTCTGAACTTAAACATCGATCATCTTCCTCTTGCTTTCATTGCACGCAAAAGGTAAGCTTTCATTTTCACTATTTTGGTTACTGTTTTGCATGCTCATACGTTTTTTGTTTGAAAAATCTTTTTACCTTTTTTCTGGCCAAAATCATTTTACTTCTTTCCAAGTTTGATAAAATATACAGACAAAGAGAGAAAGTTTCCAACTTTGAAGACAACTACATCAACTAAATAAGACGACGGTAGACCACGACGGTTCGTCAGTTGTTCTAGCGTCGTCTGAAAATTGACAAAGTTGTTTTTAAAATAATAGTCTTTTTTTATATGCTTGTTTAATTGCAGGTTTGATTTCGCTGAACAATGGTTTTTGTTTTTCCCTTATTTGATAAAATATAAAGAAAAAGAAACTAGGGTTGGTATCTAATATAGACGACAAAATATCTTATTGTTTTACGTCGTGTGAATGTTAATACCACGACGGTGTATTACTATTGACGTCGTATGAATATAAATACCACGACGTTATATAAATAATAGTTTACCACGACGGTGTATTACTATTGACGTCGTGTGAACATATATACCACGACGTTATATAAATAATGGTTTTAAACATTTATTACGTCTGAGATTATTTCATTGCGTCGTCTAAAATCATATCATACGTCGTATTTTTTTAATACCGTCGTTTGTGTTCTTAATGTTTTCCTGAAATATTTTCACTTGCAGTTTTGTCTGTTAAAATGGTTTCTCAACAACAAACTAAGGATTCTGGCTCCAAGAAGCTTGGAATGGTAGCTCCTCAAGATAAGTCTTCGAAGGAGATGAAGTCTTCGAAGAAGATGAAGTTTGCTTCATCATCTGCTGAGACAGAACAAACCAGCCAGACAACAATCTCAGATGATTCAAAGACTGGTCGAGGTATGAGCACAATGCCTCGTGTTGTGAAGAGAAAGCTTCAGAAACTGAGGCCAATTGTTGAGTACAATAAAAGGGGGAAAGGTGTTGGCCAAGCACATATTGAGATGCAGTCGTATATTGGTGTGTTGGCACGCTCCAGGATCCCACTTGTGGACAAGAAATGGTCCCAAATCCCCAAGGATATAAAGGAGCAGATTTGGGAAGCAGTTGACATGGCTTTTGTCGTAGGCCAAGGGGGCAAGACCTCTGTTTTAGCTTCTGCTTCCAAGAAATGGAAGGATTTCAAGTCTACACTAACGAGGCATTATATCCTTCCATACACCAATGACAGGGAGAAATTAAGCCAACCCCCTGAAACATATAAATTCATAGAGAAAGCACAATGGGATGCCTTTGTAGCTTCAAGGCTATCCAAAGATTTTGAGTCTGTGCATTCTCAACATGCACAGATTAGGGAGAAACTCGAGTACAATCATCGATTGTCTCGAAAAGGATATGCTGGATTGGAGGATCAATTGGAGGAAACCATGCCTGGGGTAGAAATTGATCGATCTACCTTATGGAAGAGAGCTAGACAGGACAAACATGGTAACATCCCTGATCCAAAGGTGGCAGAGAAAGCAAAATTAATTGTAAGCCTACTATCACTCTGTTTTAAATTTTTATTAAACTGTGAATTATTCTTATTACGTCGTATGTTATATTTTTCGTCGTGTGAATGATATTACCACGTCGAAAAGTTTTTAAAAACGTCGTTAAAGGTCTAAATAGGAATCACTACTATGTTTTCTGTAATTACAGCATAAGACGTCGGTGGTTCATTTTCGCGTCGTGTGAATGATATTACCACGTCGAAAATTTTTTAAAAACGTCGTTAACGGTCTAAATAGGAATCACTACTCTGTTATCTTTAATTATAGCATAAGACGTCGGTTGTTTATTCATTTCGTCGTTTTAAATAAATAACCACGTCGGTATAACTACCGTCGTGATAAGTTATAATAACGTCGGTTTATACGTTATTGCGTCGTGTGAAATTATATAATACGTCGTTTGTACATAAATAACCGTCGTGTGTTTTTTTGTTTATCTTTTTTTAGGATGAATTGCAGAAACAAGTCTCGGAAGGCAAAGTCAGAGTAGATGGCAGCAATGATGTGCTGACCATGGCTTTGGGCCCCGAGCATCCAGGCAGACTGAGGGGAGTTGGTGCTGGTGTTTCCCCAAGGCAATATTTCAATTTGCCCAAACCACAGAGGGTGAGCTTTGACGACCGTTTGAAGGACAGTTTAAGAGTTCTCCTTCAAGAAGAGACTAAAAAGATGGAGGCTAAGGCAAGGGAAGAGGCCTTAAGGATGGAGGCTAGGACAAAACAATTGGTAGAGGCTGAGAGGGAGCATTTCCTGAGTCAGCTTTCCCAATTAATTCCCAATTTTGATCCAAGCATGCTTAAACCAAGAATTAGCCAAAGCCCCAAAAATCCAATGTCTGACAAAGCTAGCTGCTCTGGAGGTGATGTGAGATCCCTACATTTGGAGGATGATACTGCCAAAATGGGGAAACATCAGCCAGATGAAGAGAAGGAAGAAGAAAAAAGAGATGAAGAGAAGGAAGAAGAAAAGGAGAAAGAAGATGAAGAAAAGCATGACGACAAGGTATGTTCACATAACTTTGCCTTTTTTATTTGTTTTTCAAAGTTTCAGACGTCGATATTTTTATTTAATCCGTCGTTTGTTTAAAACTTAGACGGCGGAATTTTTTTAAGACGTAATAAAATATTTAAACGACGGTTTTTGCACCGTCGTTTAAATGGTTTCAGACGACGCTTTATTCATAAAACCGTCGTCTTTATTGAATTACCACGACAGTTTTTTCACCGTCGTTTAAATACTTTTAAGACGACGTTTTATTACTTAAACCGTCGTCTTTATTGAATTACCACGTCATTTTTTTTATTTCTTTAAACAGGTTATTGAAGTTGGTGCTTATTCAAAAATGGAGGCGCCATCTTCTTTAAAAACCCTTTGTCGTTTTGTGGAAACGACACTCCTGCCTGAGGATAAGACAGTCCAATTTACAATTGATAAGGAGGTGTTTGGTGGTGAGCGCGATACCTTCCTCCTGCCTGAAGATATTACACAATTTGCAGGCATGGAAGAAATTGGAGCTACTGTATTGGCTGTATATATGAGGTTTGTACTTCTAAAATAATAACTCGTTGGTTTATATATTGCGTCGTCTTAACTAACTAACCACGTCGTCTTAACTAACAACCGTCGTGATAAATATATTATAACGTCCTCATCTATTTCAGTACGTCGTGTGAAATATTATAATACGTCGTTTTTTTATACATAACCGTCGTGTTTTGTGTGCTGACTTGTTTATATTATTTTATTTGTTTAGGTACTTACACGATGTTTTGAAAAAAGCCAATATGTGCAGTATGGTTGGCTTTATCGACCCTGCTACAGTTAGTGCCAACTCTGGCACAATAACTGAAAGATCACGACTCGTAGCAGCTCGACTTCAGAAGACAGACGGTGAACAGATTTTCATGATGCCTTACAATCCAGGGTTAGTCTCCTTAGGATTTTGTTTTTATGATTTTCAATAAATGACAGCTTATAAACTAACCACGTCGGTGTTTTATTTTATTTAGTCGTTTGAAACTACTAACCACGTCGGTATTTATTTATCGTCGTGATAAATATATAATGTCGTCGTTAGCTACTTTACTTCGTCGTGTGAAATACTATAATACGTCGTTTTTGTAAATAACCGTCGTTTTTATATTAATTTTGTGCAGCCGTCATTGGATTTTGCTGATTGTAAGAGCAAAGAGAGAAACCGTCTATTTTCTGGATCCTCTGCCAGGAAATCGTGTGGTCGATGAAGAGGCCAAAAACATCGTGAACAGTGCTTTAAAAATATATAATACCCACATAGCCCGAGCAGGACGTAAAAATGTAATTTGGAAAACTCTCTCAGGCACACCAAAGCAACCCAGCAATGTCGAATGCGGGTATTATGTAATGCGCTTCATGAGGGACATCATCATGGATCCTTCCTTGGGGTTTGAGAATAAGGTAAGAAGAAATTACCTTCATACATTTCACGTCGTTTTTTGTATTATCAACGATGGTCGTGTAAAATTAACGTCGTTGAATGGATATACTACGTCGGTTATGAAAAATATCGTCGTCTGTGATTGAATTTCTTTTTATTTATAAACCCTAATAGTCATTGTTTATGCAGTATGCCAAGGGAAACCAGGAAGCTTCATACCCCCAGGAAGCTTCATACCCCCAAGAAGCCATTGATGAAGTCCGGAATGAATGGGCAGAGTTTGTTTTCCAAATTATTAAACAGGGCAATTATTGAACACTTGATATTTATGTATAATGTACCAATTTTCTCTATAATATGTAATGTAAAAATTTGTTGAGGTTTTCTTAAATTAAAAAAAAAACAAACATACAAATTGCTTAACCGACGTGTAATACTTTTCCAACGACCTAATAAAGTCAATAACCGTCGTATTTTGTTGTTGCGTGTTTTAAACAAATACGACGTAAAAAAATAGTTAGACGACGTTCTTTGAACAATTGAGTCGTTAATGGTTTACAATATCTTCAATTTCTTAAGGGTTCAGGGTATAATCGACGACGTTTATGTAACGACTGCGGTTAAGTCGTAAAATATATATTTTACGTCGTATAGTTAAATAGCCGCCATGGTTTCTCATTTTAACGACGTCATTTTAACGACTTAGTAGTCTATTACAATTTACAACGTCTACAATTTATTTAACACCGACGTGGTTTGTTGTATGGTAAGAATATTTTATTATTTTTATATCAAAATATTCAAAATAAATATAAAATAAATCAGAAAATTGAAAAGTCAACTCCTATGAAGTCATTGATATATTTTCTTCCACATAAACCTTGAAAAAATTCATTTTGAATAACAAAAATTTAAAATGACCATCCAAAACAAAATTGTTTTGATGAGTCATAAAATCACTTCTAGTTTTATGGTTTAGGGTTTAGAGTCTAGGGTTTAGAGATTAGGGTTGTTATTTATTGGGGTTTATTTTTAAAGTATAATTTTTGGGTAGTCTATGTTATATGTTAGGCTTTAAAACCATAAAACCTTTTATAAACTTAATTTTTTAAATTGTATAATTTAATTTTATGGGTTTAGTGTATTAATTTTTAACGACGGTGGTTGGGTCGTGGAATACATATTTTACGTCGTACAGTAAAACATACGACATGGTTTACGCTTTAAACGACGTTATTTTAATATGTAAGTCGGTTTATATAATTTACAACGTCTTTAATTTCTTAACACCGACGTGGTTTTTCAGTCGTCGTTATATAAAAAATTCAAAATAAATTTAAAATTAATCCGAAAAATGAACGGCCTTACGTTCTTAATCCGAAAAATGAAGTTTCCGTCGTGGAATATTAAATTTACGTCGGTACTTGTAGAACTTTCGCCTTGGTTTTTCTTTCGACGTTTTATAACGCGCGCGCTCTAAAAATTTTCGCGCGACCTAAATTTTTTTAGATTTGGCTCTTATTCTTATACTTTGATCCCTGAAACCTAAAATTTCAGATTTCACGCGACATAACATTTCGCTCTCTCACTTCTGCTCTAATTAAAAGTTGCACTCTCCAGGCTCGTCGAATCTGTGAGCTCGTCCAACCTGTAAGTACAAACCCTATCTTCCCCTTGTAAATTCATTGAATGATATTAGGTTGTTTTGTTAAAGGGTTTTAGGTATATGCTTTGCGATCTGTTAATAATGTGCTTATAGGTATGGGTTCATGGATTTTCTGTTTAATGGGTTCATGACAAGATCAAATAAAGGTGTACTTTTGCTGGAAATCAACACAAAAAGACACATCACCAACTTCCAAATGATTTCCAGCAAAAGGACACCTTTATTTGATCTTGTCATTTTCCGCTCTGGAGAAGGTGCAAAGTGCACCAATGCTTATAGGTATGGGTTCATGGATTTTCTGTTTAATGGGTTCATGGATTACATTATCTGTTATGTTGAATTGGGAATGGATTTAATTTTGTCGTATCTTTTAATCACCCTATGTTATGTTGAATTGGGAATGGATTTATTGTTTTCATGCTTGGTTTCATGTATATGTTGGTTTCTTGCTTGGTTTCATATATATGTTGTGTTCTTAATGGGTTTTGTGTTCTTGAAAATAAACTGAGACACGACGAATTTTAAGGCGTACGACGACGATTACACGACGGTGTTTTTAAACTACCGTCGTTGTATTACTTATACACGACGGTTTTTTCATAAACCGTCGTTTGTATTACGTATAATAGACGACGTCTGTTGAAAATCCGTCGTCTATATATGCCAAATACGTCTGTTTTTGATTAAAACCCGTCGTCTCTGTTGTTTATTACTTGCGATTAGATCATTGTATAATCTGCTATAGTGATGGTCATTGCCTGTATTTTCACTTTATTATAGATAATAGGTTATAGTGTCGGAGATGGATAAGTCATGGATGCACTCGGATAGAAGATCGAAGGCATATGAGTTTGGGGTGGAAGCATTTTTGAACTTTGCTGTAGAAAATCTTCTAACTACAACACATATCCGTTGTCCATGTGTTAAATGTGTTAATTTGAAGTTGTTTGGGGTTGGAATTATAAGGGATCACTTATACTTTAATGGAATTGACCAAAGCTATAAGAATTGGACATTTCACGGAGAACCTTGGGAAGCAACTACTAATGCTAGCAGAAATGTTGAAGAAGATGATGGCCATAGTAGGTACAGTTTTGTGTCTGAAGAAATTGATATGGATGATAATGATTTTGGTGATTTTGGTTCGGATCCGTATGAGTTTGCCAATGTGATTGGGGATGGAGATCAACCAGTGTACCCTGGTTGTAGAAAGTACACGAAGTTATCGGCATTAGTGAAGTTGTATAATTTGAAGGCAAAACATGGGATGAGTGATGTCTGTTTTACAGAATTATTGATACTTCAAGGCGATTTGCTTCCAGAAGGAAATACAATACCAACCTCCATGTATGAGGCTAAAAAGACTTTGTGTGCATTGGGGCTGAGTTATGAGAAAATGCACGCATGCCCCAATGATTGCATCTTGTATAGGAAGGAGTATGAGGATTCAACTAATTGTCCTACTTGTGGTATCTCAAGGTGGAAGGAAGGCAAAGATGCAATCTTGAAAGAGGGTGTGCCAGCGAAGGTGGTGTGGTATTTTCCCCCAATTCCAAGGTTTAAAAGGATGTTTCAATCACATGAGACAGCTAAGAGTTTGACTTGGTGGCATGTTGCTAGAAAATCAATTGACGGTCAGATGTCTCATCCGGCGGATTCCCCGTCTTGGAAACTTCTTGATGATAAATGGCCTGAGTTTGGTAATGAGCCGAGAAACTTGAGATTGGCTCTTTCATCTGATGGATTCAATCCCCACAGTTCTCTAAGTAGCAGATATAGTTGTTGGCCGGTTATCTTAGTTACATATAATCTCCCTCCATGGCTGTGCATGAAACGAAAGTTCATGATGTTAACCTTATTGATTTCCGGTCCTAAACAACCCGGAAATGATATAGACGTCTACTTGGAGCCTTTGATTGATGATTTAAAATCCTTGTGGGTTGGGATTAGAGGAGTGTATGATGCACATAATGGAGAATACTTTACACTCAGAGCTGCATTAATGTGGACAATTAATGATTTCCCCGCCTATGGAAACTTATCTGGTTGTGTTGTTAAAGGATATAAAGCTTGTCCAATATGCGGCGATGATACACCTAGTCACAGGTTGAAAAATGGCCACAAAATTTGTTACATTGGGCATAGAAAATGGTTACCAATCAATCATCCATATAGGAGGCAACGTGCAGCTTTTAATGGGAAACCTGAATATGGCATACCTCCAGAGCCATTAACCGGAGAAGAAGTGCTGCATATGGTTGAAAATGGTGACAGAGTTTGTTGGAAGAAGAAATCAATATTCTTTGATCTCGAGTATTGGAAATACCTTCCTGTGAGGCATGCCCTAGATGTTATGCACATTGAGAAGAATGTTTGCGATAGTATCATTGGTACATTGCTGGAGATCCCTGGAAAAAATAAAGATGGGATTGCTGCTCGATTAGATTTATTGAACATGGGGGTCAAAACTGATTTGCAACCCGAGTATGGAGAAAGACGTACTCGTTTGCCTCCTGGACCTTGGAATTTGTCAAGAGCAGAGAAGAGAGAGGTTTGCAATTCTTTCTATGGTATGAAGGTCCCTGAAGGTTATTCTTCAAATATTAAAAATCTTGTATCTGTACAAGATTCAAGACTTCTTGGCCTTAAATCACATGATTGTCATACCTTAATGCAACAATTGCTCCCTGTGGCAATTCGTTCTGTTTTGGAGAAGCCTGCAAGGTATGCAATAACTCGTTTGTGCTTCTTCTTCAATGCTATATGTGCAAAGACTGTTGATGTTTCCAAGCTAGATAAGTTGGAAGAAGATGTAGTAGTTACTCTGTGTTTGCTTGAGAAGTACTTTCCCCCTTCATTCTTTGATATCATGGTTCATCTAGTAGTACATCTTGTCAGAGAAGTTCGTCTATGTGGGCCAGTATATTTTAGGTGGATGTATTCGTTTGAAAGATATATGAAAGTGCTGAAGGGGTATGTTCAGAATCGTACTCGTCCCGAAGGTTGCATTGCTGAGCGGTATATAGCTGAAGAAGCGGTAGAGTTTTGTACTCAGCATTTATCTGATGTTAGTACAGTTGGAGTGCCTTCAAGCCAAAAGATGGGAGTTTCAAAGCCATTATCAGGTTGCACAGTGAGCGTAGTTGATCAGGACCTGTTGAATCAAGCACATCTATATGTCTTGGAGAATACGGAGGAAGTCCTACCTTATATCGAGTACGTATGAGTTTTATTCTTTAAGTTTCCATTTAAAATTATTTCTTATGTTTATCTTATATATTTGGGACCGTAATGCTTGAATTTTTCGTGTCATGTAGGCAACATATGATCCACATCAAGACTGCTTATCCAAAATTTAGAAAGAGAACAAAGTGGCTGCAAGATAAGCACAATAGCACTTTCATTCAATGGCTACGCTTCAAGGTATATGTTGTTGAATAACGTATTTCTCTTTTAATTTTCTTCTTATTTATATGTTAGGATGAATTAAGATATGATTAATTTGCAGGTTCAAAGTGAACTTGAGGAAGACAATCATGGCGTATCAGAAAATTTAAGGTGGCTAGCAGCTGGTCCAAACATGTCAGTGCCATTATATAGGAGCTATCTTATTAAAGGTATTAAATTCAATATCAAGGCACAAGATGATGTGCGGACAACTCAAAATAGTGGAGTTTATTTACTTGCACATACCATGCAAGTTGCTAGTGCCAAGGATAAAAACCCAATTCTCTCAAATATGGGTTTCTATGGTGTCATTCAAGAAATTTGGGACCTTGACTACCAAAAGTTTACAATCCCAGTCTTTAGGTGTGATTGGATAGATAGTTCTGGTCTTGTAGTCGACGAACTTGGATTTACCCTTGTAGATTTGAGTAAAATTGGACATAGGAATGACCAATTTGTTTTGGCTTCTCAAGTCAAACAAATATTTTTTGTTGACGACCCGATGCATCGTGGTTGGTCGGTAGTGTTATCAATGCCTAGTAGAGAATATAATGATGTTATTGGTGATGAAGTATTAGGTGATGTGATAATTGAGTGTGAGCCATTTACTAGAGGGATGCCAAATGTTGACACATTTGATGAACTGGTAGGTGAGTTAGGCGGTCAAAATATTCGAGATGGGTGTGAAGATATATGGATTGAATGATGCTTATGTAATTGGCAGTGTATGACATTAATTTTGTAATATATTGTAATGTGATTTCTTCACTTTCTACGTTCAAATAAAACACGACGTTATTGTGAATCAGTTATTCAGCATATTTACCGACGTCTTAAAGCAACGTAACAATGAAGAACCACGACGCTATTGTGAAGCAATTATTCAGGATATCACGTCGGTGAAGGATAAAGAACCGCCATGTAATTCAAAATAACACGACTCCAATCCCATAATACCGACGTCTAAAAAACGAGATATGTAATCTGAACGTTAAAAAATACGACGTCATCATACATTTTCCACGTCGCAAGTTCTTTTATAAACGAAGAGGAACGAAATTAATTCCGACGGAAATTCATTATAACCGCCGTCTAATAACAATTAAACGACGTTATTTGTAATACGGCTCCCATCATAATCTACGCCGTCTATATGTTCTGTAATACGGCTCTCATTTATTTGGAACCGACGTTGTTTAGACGTTCAACGTCGTCTATATTATTAAGTGCGTCGTGAGTAATGAATACATATAAATACAACGTCGACTATATAAATGTATACGTCGTAAATAATGACACTGACAACTATTTCCACGTCATCTTTTTTAGAAAAATCGAAGTGGAAAATTTATTTCACGACGGTTTTTTGTAAATAAGAGACGTTGTAGAACTTTAGCAGACTAAACACGTCTGTTTTTATTGTTTTCCGACGTTATTGTATTTAACAACGTCTAATATTTATGGTCGTTGTTTGTTTCTGAAAATAGGACGTATAAATTTTTTAATACGACTCTCATATATTTGTAACTGACGTTGTTTAGTTTTTCAACGTCTACTATAGAAACACATACGTCGTAAATAATGACACTGACAACTATTTCCACGTCATCTTTTATCGAAAAATCGAAGTGGAAAATTAATTGTACGACGGTTGTGTTTATATGTGCGACGTAGTAGGTATCAATAACGTCGTCTTCTAATGTATTTAAAGACGTCATATTTTTTATTGTCGTGAAAATTATATTTAACGTCGGCGTATTTTTATTGTCGTCGTTGTATGTCTATCTTGCGGCTTTGTTCTCTTAATATGTGTCATATTTTCCCTTTTTAACGACGGTGTTTTTAGAGAATTGGTCGTCTATTATCATCCTCGATTGCTTTTTTTAGATCTTTTTGCAGTACAAAGACGTCGTTTTGTATTTTTTGATGACGTTGTATTGTTTAACAACGACGGTTATTTAGCGTCGTGGTTTATGAGGGAAAAGATGACGGTGGATTCCACGACCATTGAAAAACCAAATACACGACGGTGATTTACCGTCGTCTTTTTGCTTTTTTGTAGTAGTGTATGCTATATTGATTGTTGTAATCTTCTTTCTTCCTTCCATTAGTTTTCTACCTCACTAGGTTTTCTCCAAGCAAATCTTTAATGATGCAACCGACATATCATTTGTGGTCTCCAAGGGGGAGTGTTGTAAAGGTTTTTGTGTGGAGCCCACTAACTATTCATTTGGAGACTTTGGGTAAAGTTTGTCTGCAACTTTCCCTTAGTGCACATTCACGTGGGTTGGCTACCTCCACCAATCTGCCTATAAATAAGGCATTATCATGCCTTTGCATAGACACCTCCAGATGAGAGAAGAATGAGAGTCAGGCAGAGAAGAGGAAGAGAAGGAAGAAAGAAGATTATTGCATACTCGACATGGAGGATAGTCTTTCCTTTCCACAGTTTCTCTTTTATTTTCCCAATTATTGTTGGGTTCATTTTCTACTTCTCTAGTTTTTTCGTCATCTTTAGACTTCTGAGACCTTAAATTTAATTTCGATTTGAAGGCATTTTATACTGGACTTTCATTTCGCTTACTCAGTCTTTTTTCATATGCTTTCAGAGAGCCCATTAATTCTGTCACTGACAAACTAGTTATATCTTTTGTCTGTTCAATGACAATTGCTAGTGGATCATACTTATCAATGAGACTGATAAGTATTTTTTCTACAATTCTTTAATCATAAATATTTTCCCCATAGGCTCTCAATTGATTGATTATTTCTTTCACTCTGGCATAGTACCCTTGTGAGATCTCAGAATCTTTCATTTTAATGTTTTCAAAATCTCTTCTCAAAGTTTGTAGTTTAACTGCAAGTACATTGGCGTTTCCTTGAAACTCCTCCTTCAAAGTATCCCATGCTTCCTTTGATGTTGTGGCTCCCATAATCCTTGGAAAAATAGTGTCATCCAAGGCTTGTTGCAGCTTAAATAGAGCCTTTGCATCCTTCTGCTGATCTTTCTTTAGCTGCTTTAACTGTTCGACAGTTGAATTTTCTGAATTATTGAAGCCATTATCAACTGTGTTCCATAAATCTTGAGACATAAAATAAGTCTTCATTTTGATGCTCTAGAAATCATAGTTTTCTCCAATAAAGATTGGAAATGGGATAGAAGTTTAGCTAACGGTAGACATGATGGAGGACTATATCGAACTCTTACGCCCAAGATAATCGAACTTTGCTCTGATACTACTTGTTGGGTTTTTAGAGAACAAAATAGTGATTTTATTTATTCAACAAAAGATAGGTACAAGGCTTTATAGAGGAGTAGGCTTATTTGCCTTCAACAGCTAGAAAGAAACCATTTGCTAGGCTTATTGGCCTATTCTCTCTCTTTTTGCTGGCTATTTGGCCTGTTCTTACTCTCTTGGCTTTGTACAAGAGATACCAACATCGATTTATACACTAAAGCTGCCGCCATTGTCCAAGTCGGTGGACTTGGCTTCTTCTCCTAGCCACTACTTTATAATATTATTACTAAGATTTTTCTAGAGTTTACAATAACCCTCTCTTAAAACTTGATTTTGTCAAAGTCAGTGCACTTTCTTGGGTTTTCTAATTTCTTCTAGATTTTTCTATATTCTTCAAGTGTGTATTAAATTTAACAGATACATTTGACTTCCTACTCAAAAAACTTACTCCTTGTCGGATATTCTTGATGCAGATGTTAATGTTTCTTTGCGAATTTAAATAAATTTCCTACCTCCTGGCAAAACCCTGAGCGCTAATAATAAACTATTGTAGTAAAATGACGATCATTCATGAAGGGATTTATTATTTTCTTTTTGGATACAAGTGATATTCGATTATCTCAGGAAGGAAAAACAGAAGAGATTTGTCACTATCTCCTCCCACATGTTGACAACAAAATTTATAATCATCAAATAATTATTAAAAGTAGATAAAAAATCTTTAAAACTGTATTAAATTCATTAAAAATCTGTAACTCTATCACAATCACTCGCTTCACTTTAAAAACAAAAAGGCATTAACTTTTATTTTCTCATTTAATAAGGGGGATAAAAATGAAAAATAGTCTAATAACCAAAAATATCATGATGCAAGACGTTTTACGTTGCTGGACAAGAAACCACTAATTCTTTGCTTAATTGGCCTGTCTTTCTTCTGGCACACCGCACGGATTGGCAAGAGGAAGCAAGAAAAGAGGTCATACAAATATTTGGCAAACAAACTCCAAACCCTGATGGCATTGCCAAACTGAAAACAGTAGGAAAGTCAAGAACTGAATCATTAGTTTGTTCTTCTAAGTGGCAGAAATATGTAGTTGTTTCCCTCTTTTCGACCGAGGCGGCCGACGAAAGGAACCTTTGGTTCTTCTTCTTTTTTGAGTACGGGGCGTGACCACCAAGCCCCGAATTTGGACTTGAATGGAATGTGAGAATATAGATGTGTTGCGTTTGAAATCTGACTTTAATCAAACAATTGTTCGGCCGAGCAAGCAACCTCCTCACAGCCTAGATTCGTTCACTACCTCGGGGTCAAGGCTTTATGTGAGCGGCCAACTGATGCAAAGTGGGTGGAGATGAAGATTGAAGGTGAAACGTAATGAAACGAAGAATAAGTGCGTAAAGTAAAAGAGCTTAAACATAAATATAATTTAAAGACAAATGCGTAAATTAAAGTGCGAAAGATAAATAACATAAAAACGAGAGTTAAAGTGCAATAAAATGAATCAAAGCGATAAATAAAGCAAGAACGAAATGAAAGCGATAAGAACGATAAAGTAAAATGATAACTTGAAATTAAACTTAATTGAAGTGCGATAACAATGAAAAGTAAATCAATTGAAATAAACTTGAATTTAAATGACAAGAAAATATAAATTGAATGAGAATTTAAACTTACACTAAGAAAAGGAAGAACTTGCTACATTAGGTACATGAAAAGTAAAATCCTTAGTCTAGAAAAAGAAAGGTGCGAGACGAAAATTAGGTTCGTCTGTCTGATGTTGTCCCTTCTTCCTTCATCTGATGAGGTTTATATAGAGGCATCCGTCAGCCCACGGGTTGGCCATTAAATGGCCAAAGGTCAACTTCATTCAAAATCTTTCCTTGTGAAACTTCAAATCTGTGAGATCATAATGATGGAGACCTTCTGAATGCTTGATTCTCTCTTCTTCTGGAATACTCCGGATTGTCGTCAATCTCCTTGATTTCCTTCCTTACAAAGCCTCCATCACGTGCATGCAATCCTCCGAAAATCTTAGGTTCTCATATGTGTCTTGGGCTTGGACCTCCGAGACTTTAGCTTGACATCTAGTGAGACATTGTAACTTCTGGAATTCTGATCTTGGTTAAAACATCCACTGATGTTCATGACATGGAATTGCTTGACTGGACTTGGAGTTGGGTTCAATTCAGCTGATCGAAGGCCTTGATCTCAGCTGATCAAAGACCTTGATCTTGGCTGATCGGAAGACTTGACCTTGACTGATCAGATGACTTGACCTTGGCTGATCAGAGGACTTGACCTTGGCTGATCAGATGACTTGATCTTGGCTGATCAGAGGACTTGACCTTGGCTGATCAGATGACTTGACATTGGCTAGTCAAATGACTTGATCTTTAGAAGACTTGATCTTGGCTGATAAGATGACTTGACCTTGGCTAATCAGATGACTTGGACCTTGGCTGATCAGATGACTTGGACCTTGGATGATCAGATGACTTGGACCTTGGTTGATTAGAAGACTTGATCTTGGTTGATAAGATGACTTGACCTTGGCTGATCAGATGACTCGGACCTTGGCTGATCAGAGGACTTGGACCTTGGCTGATCAGATGACTTTGACCTTGGCTGATCAGAGGACTTGACCTCGGCTAATCATACACCTTGATCTTGGCTAATCGAAGACCTTGATTCACTTCAGATGTTCCGACTTTGGAAGTTAGGTTTCGACTTCTAAGTTCTTAGTCTGAATTATGGTGGAACATCCTGCATCTTAAGCTATAGACTTTATTGAAGATTAAACGACATAGGGTGCATGATGACCCCTAAGTCCGGCCTTGTTGTTTCGATTTCACCATTAGGCACCTTGAGCCGCCAATTTGGAGTTTGGCCTATTGGTTTTCCATGACACATAGTCGGACTTCGACCAGGCTCAAACAGTAGTCAATTAAGTTTCAAAAGTTGACTTGTTGTCTTTTTTATTTTTTTCATTTTGTTGCAGATGAGTATGGTGATCAATGAGTCTCTAAGGTTATATTCCCCTGTTGGTACTCTGTTAAGGAAAGCTGAAAGGGAAGTTAAACTAGGAATAACTCTGGTTTTCATGGTGGGTCAAATGCTTCATATAGATCCAATGTTATGCAAGAATGTCAGATTTGCAGCAAGCGTGGGCATACTGCCACTAACTGTTACTATTGTAACTCTAAAGCCTCTTCCTCAACCGTATTGGAGTGCCAAATTTGGGGAAAGCGTGGGCATAGTGCTTTGGATTGCTATCAGAGATCCAATTACTCTTATCAGGGTCAAGCACCACAATCATCTCTTGCTTCTCTAACTGCTCAGTCCTCCTTTTCACCTGGGCAAGTTTGGATGCAGACAATGGTGCTATACACCATATGGTTGGAAGTGTTTCCTCTTTGCAAAATGTTGCTCCATGTGATACTGCAGCTAATGTCACAGTTGGAAATGATTTGCATATTTCAAACCTTGGCACTACCTCCATTTCTTGTGCCAGTTCTAAATCTCTTCACTTACCATATGTGTTTCATGTTCCTCAGCTCAAGGCCAATCTCTTATCAGTTCTTCAACTCTGTCAAGACAATAATTGTGTTATAACATTTGATGTCTCTGGATTTTACATACATCACAAGCTCACCAAGGCAATAATTCTCAGGGGCACGAGTAATCAAGGCTTATATTCCATTCCCTTGATTGTATCTCAAGTTTCTTCTGCAGCAAATGTCTTAGTTACTCTCCTCTTGTTGGGCCTCTGGGTCAGGCCGAAAGTCGACCCGACCCAAACTTGAATACCATATATGAACACCAACAAAGACTGTTCTCAAGGGTCTTCCTGAAGACAATTCATTTTCCCCAAGTTTCTCGCCTCTTGTTATTGCAATTATTGGCATTTTGGTGAGTGCTTTTCTTCTTGTTAGCTACTACACCATAATATCCAAGTACTGCGGCAATGCGGACCAGAGGAGGGCAAGAAGAGAAGATCCTGACCAGAATGAGGACGCTCACAATCCCTCCATCCATGAACCGTGGCATGTCGTGATGGCCGGCTTAGACGAGGCTCTGATCAAGTCATTAACAGTTTGTAAGTACAAGAAAGGAGATGATTTTCAAGTGGAAGATTCTTTCCCACTAGGCCTTCAAGGGCTCGGAATACACTACTTCCGGTCTAGAAAACTCTTATTTTATTTTTCTTTTGGGGAACATGGATTAAGCTAATTAAAGATTTTGGTCATGATCCATTAATGAGTGACTCTCTCTCCACCAATCGAGAATTAGAATTATTTGGTCATGATCCATTAATGAGTGAGTCTTCTCTACCAATCGGGAATTATAGTATACAACACATGAAGGTTCTTGTAAAAAGGACATTGTATACACCCGTTGCATTCAATAATTTATCCGGTTCTTGTCAAAAGGACATTGTATACACCCATTCCATTCAATAATTTCTCTGATTAAGACTGATTTGCATGTCCAAAATTCTACATACTCATTTGAACAGAGTGGTGTAAAATTTAGAGATTAAGTTATTGAATTGGGTGTAAGTTGGGTTTGAATTTGTACCGATCTATTAAGTTTTACATGGAGGATGTTTTGAATTTTTTGGATGGTTGGCGTCTGATAATTTTTAAGTTGATTTGGGATTAAATTTTTGTGTTTTGGATGATTTGGGTCAGATAATCTCTGTTCATGTGCACAAAGGGTGTTTAAGAAGCTCCTTTGTGGGGGTTTTAGAGGTGGCTAATGCTCTGATTTTAGTGTCCAGGTACTCAGAGGACAGGGTTTGACACTTACTATTCTAGCTTGTAGGAGTACAAAGGTCTTGTCTTCTGCCTTCCTCTCTAGGTCTCTTTTTTTTTTTTTTTAATAAAGTTGAATGTGGGTGCAGAAGTCTCAAGTATCTTCTTTTTGTTTGTATCTGACAGCCACTTGAGGAGAATGCCAAGTTAAAACTTGCTCAATTTTGCTTCCTGCGTCCTTTTGCCTTTGGCAATTTTTCCTCTTTTGTCTGTTCTTGTGTTTAATGGAGCAAATACCCTTGTTGCTTTGGTGCGTTTACAACAACTGAAATTAATAAGTTTTCCTATTTATTAGCATCTTGTTTCCAGTGATTTTTAAATTTCCCCTGTTGCTGTGGAACGAATATAACGGTGAGAAGAATTATGAACTGTAGGAGTTCCTTTTAATCACGATCTGGTAGTTTTGATGGATTACCAACTTCTTTTACTGATGATTTGTTAAGGCTTTTGGATAAATGTAGCTGCCGTTTTGTATTTTTATCTTTATGTGCATTTTTATCATGGGTTGTAACCATAAGTATAATTTGGATTTCTTGCTTTATGTTTCTTTGGTTCTATAATGGTTTGCAAAATGTTTTATTTCCTCGGTTGGTTGATGATTGTAATTTGTATTAATTTGTGATTGATTTAGCTATAAACATTTAGATGAGAATTTAGAATGGACTTATGGATTATTATACTTAATTTGAGCTTCTGAAGAAAAAATAAAAGAAGATTTATTTCGGCATGTTTTAACAGCTTTAACAGCTGCTGTGATGTTTACTTTTTTGGGGAAAAAAACATTTATTTGGGCTAGTTTTAACATTTGATGCTTAATTTTTCGCTGAGACTATAATGAGTGGAAAGTTATAAGGGGTAAGTTATAAGGGGTTCACTTTATAGCCATCAGATTAATCCAAGGGCTGGGGAGAATTGAGATAAAGTTTCACAATTGGGTAGGTGAGGAACCCAAACCCGAATTGAATATCCAGCACGTCCAAAAAGAAGAAGAAGAGGGAAACACGTCCGAAAAAGAAGAAGAAGAGGCAAGTTCGAGGTTTGAACAGAAAGAACTCATCTCTCTAAAACACAGAGGTCTGAGATACCCAATGAAGGCAACGGCTAACGACAGTTGAAGGCAACGATTCGCCACTCCGTTCTCCAGACCCCGAAAAAGTATTTATTTGGAGTAGAAGGGGCAAAGGTGTGGATTCCAAATCAGTGAAGGGGCGAAGCAGTGGAAGGGGAAGGGGAGAAGCTGTATTCGTTGGAAGTGGTAGGTTCCATTTGTGGAGCAAAGAAACAGAAAGACCCCACACAGACACCTTGCAATAAACGGCATTTGGTGAGTAATTTATGGAATTTGAGTTTAGGGTTAGAGTAATGGTTTTCCCCAATTTGTACCATAAATTTTGTTGGATTTGGCATCTCTTCGTTGTGCTTCAGTTGCATGTTAATTTTTGCTTAGGTATATGTTAAAAAAAGAATGAAAATCAAGTCAATAACAAGTGAATAACATGTCAATAATGATATGAATAAGATAATGGTGTTGAATTGGAGGAGGCCCTCAAAACCTTCCACATTTGAAGCAGTGCATAGTGCAGATTAAGAAGAGGCGCTAGAATATATATATTTTATGAAGTAAATATGATTTTCTTTGTTACTAAATTTGCCTGAGAAACATTTGAACAGATAATAATAAACTCATGAATAGAACTGAAAAGCATTTGATGAGTAATGTAAGGAATTTGAGTTTAGGGTTAGAGTAATGGTTTTCCCCAATTTGTACCATCAATGTTGTTGGATTTGGCATCTCTTATTTGTGCTTCAATTGCATGTTAATTTTTGCTTGGGTATATGTTAAAAAATGAATGAAAATAAAGTCAATCACATGTCAATAACATCTCAATAACATGTCAATAACATGTTAGTAATGATATGAATAAGATAATGGTGTTAAATTGGAGGAGGCGCTCAAAACCTTCCACATTTGAAGCAGTGCAGAGTGAAGAGTACCTCTCTGGCACTAGAATTTATATATTTTGTGAAATAAATATTATTTCATTTGTTACTAAATTTGCCTATGAGAAATGAGAACAGATAATAATAAACTCATGAATAAATGTGCAAAGCATTTGAAATGAAGGTTGATCTATGACGATTGTGGGTGACTGAAGAAAAAGGTAGAAAGAAAGAAGGATGTGGCAATTGCTTAGCAAGCAGATAGCAGAGTACATGCTTTGCTTTGCTTCCTTCCACTATATTTCTTATTTATTTATTTTGGGTTGTGTATGAGATGACAATAATTGTCATGTGTGTGAAGTGCAGAACTTGCCTACATTGCACTCACACGAGTATGGATCCATAAATAAAACACGTGAAATTGTTTGTAATTCACATAATCATTGCATTAACAGGTATTTGCACAAAAATTGTCATATTGCTTTGATGATGTTAAAGCCTGTGATGAGTAATCCCTATGCTCATGTACTTTGTAAAAGTTGTAATGTGCCTGGTTGACTAGTTGTGATTGTGCAAATACGTGGTAGTATATATGTTCACGTTATTTCACATTGTATTTGAGGAAATGGGATCCAACGTGGAGCTGGTATGGCCAGAGGCAGAGGTATATTCGTCACGGGTGAACAACTGCTCACATGCAAATTCATCTCTAGCTGCAATTCGAGCGAAGTTGAGTGCGGAACAATTAGAACAATTCAAGACATCATGCTTTGGCCATCTTCTGAACATAGATAAGATTCAGTTTAGCGGGCAGATTGTGCATGGGGTTGTGTTGCGTAGAGTAGCGGGGCAGGGTGTGAAAGACTTGGATGGACTGAGTTTCTTATTAGGGTGTGACGTTGCTCAGTTCACTCGTCAGGATTTCTATTTGATCACAGGGCTTCGTTTTGGGGAAGTGCCTGAAGTTTCCAGTGGAGAGAGTGATGAAATCAGACTTCAGAAAAGATATTTTATAGACGAAGGAATTACATGCAATGCTTTAGAAGAAGCATTTCTGAGGTGCACAGAGGAAGATGACATCTACAAGCTAGCTCTTGTTTACTTTGCTGAGTTAGTGGTTTTGGGAAGGAACAAACATTTGAACATCAATCTAAATTACCTGACCCTTGTAGAGGACTTGGATGCGTTCAACAGGTATCCGTGGGGTTCGGTGTCCTTTGACAAAACCCAAGACAATCTATTTTCTGCACCAACAAAGTATGTGAAAAGCTTGGAAAATGAAGAGGGAAGAGGGAAGGGGAAAAGTAAGGTAACAGGAACAAGCCGGAGAAATGAGAAGGGCAAGAAGGATAAGCATGGTGAAGCGCAAAGGAGTGGCTGGAGTTTTAAAGGTTTCACGTATGCTTTCCAGGTACATGGTAATAATGTTCATGTCAGTTATGTTTTGTTTTTCTTTAAAACATAAATAATGACTTTTGTCCTGTGAATTGTGTAGATTTGGGTATATGAATTAATTCCTAGAATGGCGGACCTGAATTACTGCAAGGTTGTTGATCCGACCACTGTCCCGCGTATTTTGTGATGGAGAACTACTACGTCTGTTCTAGAGATGAGAAAGTTGAACAATTATTTTTTTCAGAGCAAAGAGGTTTGGTTTGCAGCCCTTGGAACTATTGATAAGATTGAATGAAATTATGAAGTAGAATGATTTAATATGACTCTTGTCTGTATTCTGAAACAGTCAGTTCAGTTGCGGGCGCTATGTCCGAGTGAAGAGGAAATGAGACAGCCATATTGGAGTTGGCCACAGGATCGCCCTGCTGTTGTCTCGGCAGAGTCAATTCCTTCTTCATGTGGTGATCTTGATGAGTTGAACAAGGTGGTAAGCTTGTTGAGGTCCGAGTTGTTTCAAGTAAAGCGGGAAAAAGACGTCCTTCACTTAAAGGTCATACGGATGGAAAAACTGTTGGACCAATATTTAGGTCCTCAGTTTGAGCAGGAAGTAAGGAGGGACCTAGCTTTACTGAAACAGAGGACGAATTGTTGTGTCGTCTCACATCTATTTAAGGGATATGGGAAAATGGATGACATTCAATGGGATGAAGGGCCAAGTAACAGAAATGAGGGAGAGGAAAAGGAAGATGAAGGGATTGAAGGGGGTGAAGGGCCAAATAATAGAAATGAGGGAGCACATAAGGAAGAGGAGGGGATTGAAGGAGAGGAAAAGGAAGAGGAGGGGATTGAAGGAGGTGAAGGGCCAAGTAATATAAATGAGGGAGAGGAAAAGGAAGAGGAGGGGATTGAAGGGGGTGAAGTGCAAGGAAAACCAAGTGAGGTAGAGGAAGGGCAAAGGAAAAGAAGTGAAGGAGAGCAAGTGCAAGTAAAAAGTAGCAAAGGAGAGGAAGCCCAAAGACAGAGCAGTGAGGGAGAGGAAGTGAAAAGAAAAAGCAGTAGGGGAGAGAAACTGCAAAGGAAAAAAAGGGAGGGCAAGGAAGTGAAAACACAAACAAGTGAGGAAAAGGAAGTGCAAAGAAACCAATGTGAGAAAGAAGATAATGAAGTTATGTTGCTTGGGGGTGACATTGGCGAGAGCACGGAGGGGACACTGCTTGAGTTTACTGTCGGGGACATTGATTTGGATGAACCTACAGCTGTGCTATCTCAGTTGAACGTGTGGTTGAATGATAAAGGTAAAGCTGTGGCACAAGGGGTCCAATTACGGAAAAGGAAGAGGATCATTCCTTTGTGGAAGATCATTGAAGGCAGTGAATTGGTTCCAAAAACTGGGGCACAGACAACCGGACTGAAGATGTTAGACCCAATGAAGGCGATTCCGCATGATGATCTGGTGAATTTGCTGAAACTTTGTTGGGAATGGCGCCAGGACCCAAAGTAAGTCCCTTGCAATTATAAGATAGAAGCATGACTGTATATAATTTTTTATATACAGTGTTCTAAAACTGTTTTATATTCATAGTTTGGTGATGCAATTTGGCAACGTGGAAGCTGAGATTGAATTCTTCGCTTCCCTCGTGAAAGCTGATGGTTGGCTGAAAGGAGATGTAAGTGTAATTGATTATGCATTTGTTTTAATGTACACACATTATGAGATTGACAAGAAAAACATGTTGCAGCACATTGACTTGGGGTTGCATCTCATCCGGAAGCGACAACAACAGTTGGAGACAGATTCGGTAGAAGTAGCGGACTGGACAACGACCGATGTTTTTTTTATGGTATGTCATCGGCCTTGACCAAGTGCCGTTAATAATTACACATTTTCCATACACACACTAGTGGAGGTGTTTAACCATTGATTGTTTTGTATTTCACAGAATCACATTCGTACTTGCTTTGCGGATAATAAAAGAAAAAAACAACAGCTTGGGTGGAAAATCAGAAAAAGTTTACTAAACGTTGTAAATGGGAAGGTTCCTCCATGTGGGTTGGATTGGCAGAACGTCTATAAGGTGTATACCCCATTTATGTTGACGAAGTACAAGCATTGGGTGGCTGTAATGATTGATCTGGTATTGTGTGAAATCAAAGTGTACGATTCAAAGGTTTCACTAATTCCAGATGACATCGTAAAGGAAGAACTCGGCCCGCTATCAATTACGCTTCCAAATCTTCTCAACACCATCGACTTTTATGAAGAAGGTGTTTATGCAAACAATTGCAGCCGAGATTGGTGGTGTCCGTGGCCAATAGAGCGTGTGGATGTTCCACAACAGTCTAATGAGTAAGCACAACTTGCAATTTAATTTTATTACTTTCAATTGTCAATTACGTTAGAATGTCATTAGTTGAATTGATCGAGTTCTTGTTTTGCTTCAGAGGCGATTGTGGCATGTTTGTGTTAAAGTACATTGAGCTTTTCAGCGCTGAGCTTCCGTTAGCTAGTTGCACCTCGCACAACATGCCTTTTTTTCGGTTGAAATTGGCTGCGGAGATAACAAGGCACTACTACAAAAAGTGAAAAAGACGACCAGAAAACAACGACGGTCTAAGTGAAAACCGTCGTGGTTTTTAAAAAGACGACGGTTCTAAAAACACCGTCGTGTAATACAACCTTAGACAACTAAAAATGGAGATTCAAATGGCTGTTCAAAAACAACGACGTACATAATTAAACAACCGATGTCTATTTGAAACAGATTTCCGCAGTGTAAAATCAATGCCAACAAAGAACGGCAGAAGTTATGAATCGACCGACGTAGAAAGTAAAGACGACGATTTCAATAAAAACCGCCGTTTTTACTCATAAAATAACACGACGAGGTTTTCGTATAAGACGCCGTATAATTACAAACAAATCCACGGCTTTAAAATACAAAATATCGCCGTATTAAATTAATGCACAACGACGGAAAATATAAATATATGGACGTCATTCTCGTATAGTTCTACGACGTTATCTTTAAATCGTACAATAAAATTTAACGTCGTATTTATTCATTTTATACGTCGTACCTTTAATTTTAACCGTCGTCTTAATAAGAATTTTTGTTAACAATTTTTTTCTTTGATTTTCTTATCCTACGTCGGTAGATCTACTTAATGACAAGAATTGAAATAACCACGACGGTTTATATAGAAAACCGCCGACATAATCAGATTTGTCTGAGATCCAAAGGGTTACGAAATCTTACCAGATGGAACTCTGTTCCACATCATAATCTTAACAGATGACACAGATTTGCAATCAGAGAGACAATTTTTTGGAAGTTGATGATGTGTGTGCGTTTGTGTATCTACAAATATTATACCTAACGTCGTTGCAAATTTGCAATCAGAGAGACAATTTTCAACGACGGTTATATTATACCTAACGACGTTTAAAAAACAAATCAACGTCGCTAAACAAATATATTACGTCGTCTTAGTCTTACTTAAGACAACGAAAAACGACGACAGTAATAAAAAAACAGTCGTTGTTTTTATATTCTTATTTTATTTAAATCTGTCCTCCAAAAAAGAAACTTTACATATTCCAGAACATTAATTTCCTTCATTTTAAATTTCCTCCGGAAAAAAAAACTCTATTTATAACGCACTGTAATTGAAAAATAAACTGAAAGGTCACGGGAAAAAAATTTCTATTCATAATTTAACAATTCAAATCCACGTCGGTTATATTAAACCTAACGACGTTAAATGAAAAGATTCCACGTCGCAAAACAAATATTGCGTCGTGTTAGTTTATGGTTTCTTTAATAGTTTCAGTTTCTTTAACAGTTTGGTCCTTTATCTTTCTGCAGGACTTGTATAGTTCAAAGCATTGACTTGTATAGTTCAGAGTATAGTTCAAAGCACTGATTCGATTGCTCATGCTTTATCGCATTCATGAAGCCATTTCTATTCTTTATCGCATTCTTGAAACCCATCTTCTTCTTCTGAAGCTCTACGGATAAAGGAAGAGGCTATCACAAATCTGACGGATCTTCTTAGCCAAGAAAATCAAGCAGAGGATCAGGCACATCTGATCTTCAGATTTCCCTGAGAAGCGAACTTTCCTTCGACAGCGAGTGGAGGCCAGGCTTGCATCTCTTTTGATGGAAAGCAAGGAGTATTCAGAAGCACTAAATGTCCTATCAGGCTTGATCAAGGAAGTGAGAAGGCTAGTTGACAAGCTTCTTCTTGTGGACATAGATTTGATGCGAGTAAGCTCAATTTCTCTTTGAGAAAGACACCCAAATTACTGTCTTTGAGATGTGAGAGACAGTGTCTCTGAGAGAGGAAGAACTTGGAACCCTAAATGTAAACAGAAAATGAATGAAAGCGACAAATTTATAGAATAAATTTTTAAAACCAACGGCGGTCCTTACAAAAAAATCGCCGTTTAAATTTTAAAATCAACGTCGTTATGAACGACGTATATTACATAAATCCACGTCGGTACATTAATAAAACCGACGTGTTAAATGATCTACCATGACGCGAGTTATTACTTATGTACTTTAATTTTTGTGTTTACTACGACGGTACCTACAACACTACTGTCGTACTTATTTACCACGTCCGAAGTTAAACGTACTGTCGTATTTTGTAATTTATACGTCGTAGTTATATGTAACCACCGTATTATTTTTTGAAATGGTTTTATATGTAAGCAACTTTTCGTGTACCTGTCTTACACATGCACTGTTTCCAAACCCGATTAAAAATTTCAATCTCCCAGAGAAAACTTTTAGACTTTTTTCCTTGTCAGAGCACTTTCAGAGTATCTCATCGTCTTCCTCTCGTCTTCTTCATCGTCTCTGAACTTAAACATCGATCGTCTTCCTCTTGCTTTCATTGCACGCAAAAGGTAAGCTTTCATTTTCACTATTTTGGTTGCTGTTTTGCATGCTCATACGTTTTTTGTTTGAAAAATCTTTTTACCTTTTTTCTGGCCAAAATCATTTTACTTCTTTCCAAGTTCGAAAAAATATACAGACAAAGAGGGAAAGTTTCCAACTTTGAAGACAACTACCTCAACTAAATAAGACGACGGTAGCTTCTTATTTACGTGGTTAAATATGTAGACCACGACGGTTCGTCAGTCGTTCTAGCGTCGTCTGAAAATTGACAAAGTTGTTTTTAAAATTATAGTCTTTTTTTTATTTGCTTGTTTAATTGCAGGTTTGATTTCTCTGGACAATGGTTTTTGTTTTTCCCTAATTTGATAAAATATAAAGAAAAAGAAATTAGGGTTGGTATCTAATATAGACGACAGTATCTTATTGTTTTACGTCGTGTGAATGTTAATACCACGACGTCATAATAAAATACCGTCGTCTATATAAGATTCCAAAACTTTCTTTCTTGGCCTTGTATTTTATCAAATTAGAAAACAAAAACCATGGTTCAGAAAAATCAAATCTGCAATCAAACATTCACAGAGAAAGAAAGAAGGGTTTTGGATCCTTATATAGACGACGGTATATTACTACTGACGTCGTGTGAACATCAATACCACGACGTTATATAAATATTCCGTCGTTTATAGTTAATTATTACGTCGTTTGTAGTTAATTATTTCGTCGTTGTTTAATTACCTTGGTTTTAAACATTTATTACGTCTGATATTATTTCATTGCGTCGTTTAAAATCATATCATACGTCGTATTTTATTAATAACCGTCGTTTGTGTTCTTAATCTTTTCTTGAAATATTTTCACTTGCAGTTTTGTCTGTAAAAATGGTTTCTCACCAAGACCAAAGTAAGGATTCTGGCTCCAACAAAAATGGAGGTAAGGAGCAAGTACCTCCTCAAGAGAAGTCTTCGAAGATAATGAAGTCTTCGAAGAAGATGAAGTTTGCTTCATCATCTGCTGATACAGAACCAACCAGCGCGACAACAATCTCTGATGATTCAAAGGCTGGTCGAGGTATGAGCACAATGCCTCGTGTTGTGAAGAGAAAACTTCAGAAACTGAGGCCAATTGTTGAGTACAATAAAAGGGGGAAAGGAATTGGCCAAGCACACAGTGAGATGCAGTCCTATATTGGTGTGTTGGCACGCTCCAGAGTCCCACTTGTGGACTTGAAATGGGCTCAAATCCCCAAGGATATAAAGGAGCAGATTTGGGAAGCAGTTGACATTGCTTTTGTAGTAGGTCAAGGGGGCAAGAACTCTGTCTTAGCTTCTGCTGCCAAGAAATGGAAGGATTTCAAGTCTACACTAACGAGGCATTATATCCTTCCATACACCAATGACAGGGAGAGATTAAGCCAACCCCCTGAAACATATAAATTCATAGAGAAAGCACAATGGGATGCCTTTGTAGCTTCAAGGCTATCTAAAGATTTTGAGTCTGTGCATTCTCAACATGCACAGATTAGGGAGAAACTCGAGTACAATCATCGATTGTCTCGAAAAGGATATGCTGGTTTGGAGGATCAATTAGAGGAAACCATGCTTGGGGTAGAAATTGATCGATCTACCTTATGGAAGAGAGCTAGACAGGACAAACATGGTAACATCCCTGATCCAAAGGTGGCAGAGAAAGCAAAATTAATTGTAAGCCTACTCACTCTGTTTTAATTTTTTATTAAACTGTGAATAATTCTTATTACGTCTTATGTTATATTTGGTGTCGTGTGAATGATATTACCACGTCGACATTTTTTAAAACACGTCGTTAAAGGTCTAAATAGGAATCACAACTCTGTTTTCTGTAATTATAGCATAAGATGTCGGTGGTTCAATTTCGCGTCGTCTGTATTGAATTACTACGTCGAAATGTTTTAAACAACGTCGTTAAAGGTGTGAATATTGAATCATCCCTCTGTTACATAAGACGTCGGTGGTTTATTAATTTCGTCGTTTTAAAGAAATAACCACGTCGGTATAACTACCGTCGTGATAAATTATTATAACGTCGATTTATATGTTATTGCGTCGTGTGAAATTATATAATACGTCGTTTGTATATAAATAACCGTCGTGTGTTTTTGTTCTTACTTTTTTATATATCTTTGTTTCAGGATGATTTGCAAAAACAAGTCTCGGAAGGCAAAGTCACCGTCTCTGGCAGCAATAATGTGCTGACCATGGCTTTGGGCCCCGAGCATCCAGGCAGAGTCAGAGGAGTAGGTGCTGGGATCTCACCAAAGCAATATTTCAATTTACCCAAACCACAGAGAGTGAGCTTTGACGACCGTTTGAAGGACAGTTTAAGAGTTCTCCTTCAAGAAGAGACTAGAAAGATGGAGGCTAAGGCAAGGGAAGAGGCTTTAAGGATGGAGGCTAGAACGAAACAATTGGTAGAGGCTGAGAGGGAGCATTTCCTGAGTCAGCTTTCCCAATTAATTCCCAATTTTGATCCAAGCATGCTTAAACCCAGAATTAGCCAAAGTCCCAAAAATCCAATGTCTGACAAAGCAAGCTGCTCTGGAGGTGATGTGAGATCCCAGCATTTTGAGGATGATACTGCCAAAAATGGGAAACATCAGGAAGAAAAGGTAACATATCTGAACTTTGAATTCTCTGTTTTTTTAAAAACCATTAGACGTCGTTATTATTAATAAAACCGTCGTTTGAAATACATACCACGACGATTTTAACAATAAACCGTCGTTTGTATTTCAATACCACGTCGTATTTAGTTTACTTGTTTTACACGCCATTAAACGTCGTTATTTTTAAAACTTTGTGGTTTTTAGACGACGGAGTTAATCATTCCCGACGTCATAGATGAAGAGAATAAAGAAGAAAAACAAGATGAAAAGCAGAAAGAAGATGACGACCAGGTATGTTCACATAACTTTGCCTTTTTTATTTGTTTTTCAAAATTCCAGACGTCGATATTTTTCTTTAAACCGTCGTTTGTTTACAACTTAGACGGCGGAATTGTTTTCTAAGACGTAATAAATAATTCACCACGACGGTTTTTTCACCGTCGTTTAAATTGTTTTCAGACGACGTTTTATTCCTTAAACCGTCGTTTTTATTGAATTACCACGTCATTTTTTTTATTTCTTTAAACAGGTTACTAAAGTTGTTGATTATTCAATTATGGAGGCGCCATCTTCTTTACAAACCCTTTGTCGTTATGTGGAAACGACACTCGTGCCTCAGGATAAGACCCTGCACTTTACAATTGATAAGGAGGTCTTTGGTCTAGAGTGCGATACCTTCCTCCTGCCTGAAGATATTACACAATTTGCAGGCATGGAGGAAATAGGAGCTACAGTCATTGCTGTATATATGAGGTTTGTCATTCTAAAATAATACGTCGTTGGTTTATTTATTGCGTCGTCTTAACTAACTAACCACGTCGTTAGTATGTACCGTCGTGATAAATTTATTATAACGTCGTTGTCTATTTCAGTACGTCGTGTGAAACCTTATAATACGTCGTTTTGTTATACATAACCGTCGTGTGTTTTTTTTGCGCTGACTTGTTTATATTATTTTATATATTTAGGTACTTACACGATGTTTTAAAACAAGCAAATATGTGCACAATGGTTGGCTTTATCGACCCTGCTACAGTTAGTGCCAGCTCTGGCACAATAGCTGACAGATCACAAATGGTAGCATCACGACTTCAGAAGACTGACGGTGAACAGATTTTCCTGATGCCGTACAATCCAGGGTTAGTCTCCTTAACAGGATTTTGTTTTTATGATTTTCAATAAATGACAGCGTATAAACTAACCACGTCGGTGTTTTATTTTATTGAGTCGTTTGAAACGACTAACCACGTCGGTAGTTATTTATCGTCGTGATAAATATATAATGTCGTCGATTGCTACTTTATTTCGTCGTGTGAAATATTATAATACGTCGTTTTTGTAAATAACCGTCGTTTTTATATTAATTTTGTGCAGCCGTCATTGGATCTTGCTGATTGTAAGAGCAAAGAGGGAAACAGTCTATTTTCTGGATCCTCTGCCAGGATATCGTGTGGTCGATGAAGAGGCCAAAAACATCGTGAACAGTGCCATAAAAATTTATAATTCCCACATAGCCAGATCAGGCCGTAAGGCAGTCATTTGGAAAACTCTGTCAGGCACACCAAAGCAACCCAGCAATGTCGAATGCGGGTATTACGTGATGCGCTTCATGAAGGACATCATCATGGATCCTTCCTTGGGGTTTGAGAAGAAGGTAAGAAGAAATAACCTTCAAACATTTTACGTCGTTTTTTGTATTATCAACGACGGTCATGTAAAATTACCGTCGTTGAATAGATATACTACGTCAGTTATGGTCGTCTGTGATTGAATTTCCTTTTATTTATAAACCCTAATAGTCATTGTTTTTATGCAGTATGCGAAGGGAAAACAGGAAGAGCCATACCCCCAAGAAGCAATTGATGAAGTCCGGAATGAATGGGCAGAGTTTGTTTGCCTTCAACTGGAATAGGGGAATTATTGAACACTTGATATTTATGTATAATGTACAAATTTTGTCTATATTATATAATGTAAAAATTTGTTGAGGTTTTCTTAAAGTAAAAACAAAAACAAACATACAAAATGCGTTACCGACGTGTAATAATTTTCCAACGACGTAATAAAGTCAAAAGCCGTCGTTTTTTGTGGTTTCGTTTTAAACAAATCCGACGTAAAAGGATATTTAGACGACGTTCTTTGAACAATGGAGTCGTTTATGGTTTACAACGTCTTCAATTTCTTAAGGGTTCAGGGTAGTACTTTGTAACGACAGCGGTTAAGTCGAGGAATATATATTTTACGTCGGATAGTTAAATATCCGCCATCGTTTCTCATTTAAACGACGTCATTTTAACAACTTAGTCGTCTCTTACAATTTACAACGTCTACAATTTATTAACACCGACGTGGTTTGTTGTTGTGATAAGAATATTTTATTATTTTTATATCAAAATATTCAAAATAAATTTAAAATAAATCAGAAAAATGCAAAGTCAACTGCTATGAAGTCATTGATATATTTTCTTCCCCCTAAAGCTTGAAAAAATTCATTTTGAATAACAAAAATTTAAAATGAACATCCAAAACAAAATTGTTTTGATGAGTCATAAAATCACTTCTAGTTTTATGGTTTAGGGTTTAGAGTCTAGGGTTTAGAGATTAGGGTTGTTATTTATTGGGGTTTATTTTTAAAGTAAAATTTTTGGGTAGTCTAGGGTATATATTAGGCTGTAAAACCATAAACCCTTTTATAAACTTAATTTTTAAAATTATATAATTTAGTTTTAAGGGTTTAGGGTATTAATTGTTAACGACGGTGGTTGAGTCGTGGAATACATATGTTACGTCGTGCAGTAAATTATCCGACATGGTTTCTGCGTTAAACGACGTCATTTTAATATGTAAGTCGTGTATTATAATTTACAACGTTTTCAATTTCTTGACCCCGATGTGGTTTTTCAGTCGTCTTTATATCAAAATATTAAAAATAAATTTAAGATTAATCCGAAAAATGAAGCGTCAAAATAAACGGCGTTACGTTCAGTGTTTCCGTCGTGGAATATTACATTTACGTCGGTTCTTGTAGAACTTTCGCCATGGTTTTTCTTTCGACGTTTTAAAGAGCGCGCGCTCTAAAAATTTCCGCGCGCCCTAAATTTTTTTATATTTGGCTCTTATTCTTATACTTCTAACCCTGAACCCTAAAATTTTCAGATTTCGCGCAACATAACATTCGCTCTCTCACTTCTGCTCTAATTAAAAGTTGCACTCTCCAGGCTCCGTCGAATCTGTGAGCTCGTCCAACCTGTAAGTACAAACCCTATCTTCCCCTTGTAAATTCATTGAATGATATTAGGTTGTTTTGTTAAAGGGTTTTAGGTATATGCTTTGCGATCTGTTAATAATGTGCTTATAGGTATGGGTTCATGGATTTTCTGTTTAATGGGTTCATGGATTACATTATCTGTTATGTTGAATTGGGAATGGTTTTAATTTTGTCGGATCTTTTAATCACCCTATGTTATGTTGAATTGGGAATGGATTTATTGTTTTCATGCTTGGTTTCATGTATATGTTGGTTTCTTGCTTGGTTTCATATATATGTTGTGTTCTTAATGGGTTTTGGGTTCTTGAAAATAAACTGAGACACGACGCCTTTTTAGGCATACGACGACGATTACACGACGGTTTATGAAAAAACCGTCGTTGTATTACTTATACACGACGGTTTTTTCATAAACCGTCGTTTGTATTACTTATATTAGACGACGTCTGTTGAAAATCCGTCGTCTATATATGCCAAATACGTCTGTTTTTGTTTAAAACCCGTCGTCTCTGTTGTGTATTACTTGCTATTAGATCTTTGTATAATCTGCTATAGTGATGGTCATTGCCTGTATTTTCACTTTATTATAGATAATAGGTTATAGTGTCGGAGATGGATAAGTCATGGATGCACTCGGATAGAAGATCGAAGGCATATGAGTTTGGGGTGGAAGCATTTTTGAACTTTACTGTAGAAAATCTTCTAACTACAACACATATCCGTTGTCCATGA